>NW_027210800.1:0-37500 GCF_029030835.1 Brachyistius frenatus | reverse complement strand
TTAACTGTGCTGCCAGGGCACGGTGGAGTCGGGGTGTGCAGGTCGGTGGTGGGAAGTAAACACACCTAAATTTGGTTCACCTATTTATTGGAGTCAACCCACTTTTTCAAAAGTTAAATGTCCTTTTCGAGAAAAACATATTGAAAGTGTCCCGTGAAGTTTCAACCATTGGCTCTTTAGAGGTGTCGTAGCTTTTGAACAATCTCAGTCTAAAGCCACTTTTTATCATTTCACGATCAGATAATTAGTCCTGCATCACTGATTATACTCTACGCTTTCAATATGGCGCTGGCTCTGACATCAGATGTAATACCATCTCATTTTGAATTGATTTAAAGAGGACACGATTGTCTCCTGAATTCTACATACATGTACATGTTTGCGGTGCCGTATTTAATGCTGACAATAGTTGGAAGCGTGAGGAATCCTTGGAGTGCACAGCTGGCTGCCTTTTTCCTGTCTGGTCACCAGAGAGAAACGCCTGGTTAACATACGGACTCTCTTATCTCCAGGTGGAAACCGAAGCAAACAAAAGACACAGCAGCTAACCAACCCATAAACTCCCCGAGGAACTATTTCAGACGGCCATCAACACATTCACTCCCTCTTTTTCACTTGTTGTGTTGCAATGCAGATCTGAATCACAAGTGTAGTTCACACGAAGCCATCACCCAATTTTGTGGGTGTGGAGCTGATGTAATGTTTTGTTCTATAAAATAAAAACACACTTCAGCGGCATAAATACACACTGGACACACACACACACGCTGTTTTTGGTTCTTACCTTCCACTACTGTCATTGTTTCACTGGTGTTTCCTGGTGACTTCTGTCAGCTCACCTCTGAGGTCACCACCACTGAAACTACCTCAGATTCATTTGTTTTACTTTTTTATTGTCATTTGCGACACTCAAAGCAAAAGAAATATGAAAAAGACCAAAAACAAAGCACATTTGTTTGACAGGCGACTTCCCGCCGCACATGAAGTCATCCTGCTACATGTGGAATCAGAGAGGAAGATCTCTCCAAGCTGAGGTCAGGAGAAGGGTATTTTGATTGAATGCCATAATTCCCACACCCAAAATGAAGTCATGTGGTGGGATCCAGTGAGGAAGAGGTTTGTTGTGATTTCACTCTGTATATATAATGCCCAGAGGACGCTGGTCCTGTCTCGGTCCTCTGAGGCTGCGGTTGTCATGAATCATTGTACAAATGTGGACTGGTTGAAGTAGCAAACGATCCCACACTTATACGATGTGATCCGAAATGAATCGCTCTCATTTGATTGATGCAAGATGCTGTGAGAAGTCAGATCTGTCATGCAGTTGTGAGCCGGCTTTAGTGTAAACCTATGTTCAAGGTTTTATCAAAGGAAACGTAAACATAATGATGTCAGGCAATACAATTCATCATGTTATGAACCAGACGTGATAATGTAACCTTAATATTTCACGCAGGTCCATGAATGCTGAAGTCATGACTGAGGTCCCATCCAACGCTCAGGTCTGTCGTCAAAACACTCCCGTAACATTAGCAACTGTCTGCTCACTTCCAGCTCCTCTGGTCAGACGTCATCGCTTTCACTTTTGGGCTCGCTGACAGATGCTAATGAGCTGTCCAAGCAGAGAGCGATTAGAATAGGCCGAGACAACAGGGAACGACGTGTTCCTGGCCCGAAGCCACGAGGGGACTGAAGAAGTTTGAAGAAAAAACATGAAGGCCAAAGAAAAATGATCAAGAGGACATCATGGATCTATAAACGTTAGTGACATGACATACAGGTGCAACCAGAGGGATTCAGCTCCACTACGTCTGTGAAGGTTTACACAATAAACGTTTTCTGATGACCTACAATGTAAATAAGTTAAATTTGAGCTGAATGGCAAAACCAGATTGATAATGAAATGTGTTGCATGATGTCGCTGAGTTAAACCATCTTTAGAATAAAACTTTGACATCATTCTTCTATCATTACCTCATTGTTTTATTTTAAAATCACTTAACAGTATGTAAGGGCTACAAATTTAATCTTTTGGGATCTTGATAATGACTTCAGCTGTTACACAGTAAATCCTGCTTATGCAGGCGTTCAAGCTGAGTAACAAACATGGTTCAGTTAATGTAAGAAAATATTTTATACCAAAAAATGCAATGGCTTAAAAAACATGTTTCCAAGAAACACAACTACAGCTCAATACGCAAGTTTAATACTTGTGTACAGCAGCAAATCTGCCTGGGAATTGAAGAAGGAGACAAATATTTCAGTTGGGAACTTCAGAAAAAAACACCTTTAATCCTGCCAAAGACCTGCAGGATGATGTGATCCAGCAGAACAAAAGCATCAGGCAGTACGATGAAGTTATTCAACCTCAGTTAGGTCATTTGTCAACAAAACCTCCCGACGTATGATTGACTTCGTCGTCTTATGACTGCAGAGTCACAAAACACAGCTCACTGGGGACAAAAAAGTTCTCCTCTATATTTCTCGATAAGAAACTATAAAGTGAGAATGACCAAACGGTTCCACCGAACACTGAACAAATCTCAGACTACCACAGAAACACCACAAAACACGTATCACAGCATCACAATCGGCACCGCAGGAATTTCACCGTTGAACGACCACAACTTCTTTTATGTGGATGTTTTTTTCTTGGAAGATTGACAGAAAAGTATCTTTAATTGTCGGTTTAGATTTTCCACTTCCGAACACGGCAATGCTGTCCTGTCCAAAAATGGTAAATGCACATAGCTGTGCATTTATAAAAAGAATCAAAATGACATCATACAGTACTTTAACTCAAACTATTCATCAGAAGATTTCCTGAGCTCAAAAGATTGTTTTAACTATTTACCTTTAGTTACTCAAAGTTTATTCTGGTATTAGAAGATCACAAGATCATTTCCTAAAATAACTTCATCATATAATAATACAGAATTATCGCTCTTACAGTAAGGTGGCGTTTGTATTTGATTAAAAGAAAATGAAGTGAAAATGTAGTATTTAGTAGAATTCAGCGTAGTAAACACTGCATTCATAATAGTTTACATCTGGTTTCACTCTCAGTCATTTAACCCTGTTGAACTTGTTGCAGCATCCTTAACACATCAAGCTAAACACAGGAAAATAATCCTGACTCAACTCTGAATTATCATCATAACAGAAGTTATTGCTGCACAAACGGATATCTCCTCTCTTGTGGTTTTTGTGTTTATTGATGTGAGTCTGTGAGTCTAAATGTGCTCGGAAATTATATACTCGTAGGTATTTCAGTCTTGGTTTTCTCTTCTGATGTTCCAGTTCTCGTGATGACTTACCCTTCTCAGAAATGTTAATTACTTATGTTTCATTTCCTGTGTTTTCTGATCACACAGCTACGGAGGTCCACGGAGGAAAAGACTCTGCTCAGATTGTAATATAGTTTTGTTCCAAAATAAAGTTGCAATCTAATACACATAAATGGGGGGAAATTTGTGAAACATGTTAATATTTGATGATCATGATCTATTCTGAAGTAGTTTCCGTAGCAGCAGACCCAACAGGACTCACATCAGACCATCACCAGTGTTTTTCTTTCTGCCCTGAAGCTCTCTCTCAAGGTCGGACACAGCAGGACACAGAAGGGTCTTTCCACCTCAGGCTCTGATGCCCACGACCCAGCGTGAGCCTTGAGCAGAGAAGGGAGACCACGAGGCTGCGGGGTTCATCCCAAACACCAGCTGTGCATCATCCAGTGTGACAAAACATAGAGACGATGAATACATGTAATGCGGTGGAGTATCGGAGGCATACAGGCTGCTTATCAGCTCAGACCGAGAGGTTTTAACTAGTTAAACTCTAATAATGACAGCAGACTGGAACCAGAGATGCTCAATGATCACCCTCCCTCTTGCTGCTCTTTTAAAACTGGATTTCTGGATGTGTTATTTCATAACAGCTGTGTTTTGTATATTCTTTTGGTTTATATCCAGCCATTCTGTCAGGTTTAATTAGAAGAAGAAGTGTAAATGATTACACTGTGAGTTTCTTATTTTTTATACTCCATTAATGCTTTAAGGAGTTTTGCTTTAAATACTATAGTAATGTCATTGAAATGCCGCCCTCTCCTGGTGGTGAAGCAGCATTACATCAACAGGAAGCGCCATGTCAAGGACAAAGCGAAGCCACGCCTACTTCAGTTTGATTGGTTAAATTTGGCGTTCTCGTAAGCTCATTGGATAACCAGGGTTCAATACGGTGACGAACAAGGAAATGAAAGGAAGGAAGTCGGGCACCGGTGAGAAACGTGGGTAAACTCTTGTGTGTTTTCAGCTTTGTGACCTCGTTGCTTTCTGTTCGTTGTTTGCTGTCTGTTTTCTGTCCGTTTTTAGAGAAGATGTGAAACGTCCTGTTTTAACTCAGAGCTTCGTCACCGGCTCCGTCCGCAGCGTTCACACCGAGAGGCTAACATTAGCTGCAGATGCTAACCGCCGTGTTGGTGGCGGTTCATCAGAAACTTCGTGTTTCCGGTCCGAAGCTGCTCTGAAGAATTAACGCAGCTGTAAAATGTTCCTAATGTGCAGCAGCGCTGGAACAAACAGCTGGACCACAACTTAAATCACATTCATTAACTTTAACGTGTTCAAAATGTGGAGGAGAAATAGTTGATTTTATGTCTTCATGGTGTTTTAGTTTTTTATGATGACGCCACAGGGTGGTGCACGAGATCATTATAATAACACACGAGATCATTTAATAACACACGAGATCATTTAATAACACACGAGATCATTTAATAACACACGAGATCATTTAATAACACACGAGATCATTTAATAACACGAGATCATATAATAACACGAGATCATTTAATAACACACGAGATCATATAATAACACACGAGATCATTTAATAACACACGAGATCATATAATAACACACGAGATCATTTAATAACACACGAGATCATTTAATAACACACGAGATCATTTAATAACACACGAGATCATTTATAACACACGAGATCATTTAATAACACACGAGATCATATAATAACACACGAGATCATTTAATAACACACGAGATCATTTAATAACACACGAGATCATTTAATAACACACGAGATCATATAATAACACACGAGATCATTTAATAACACACGAGATCATTTAATAACACACGAGATCATTTAATAACACACGAGATCATATAATAACACACGAGATCATTTAATAACACACGAGATCATTTAATAACACACGAGATCATATAATAACACACGAGATCATTTAATAACACACGAGATCATTTAATAACACACGAGATCATATAATAACACACGAGATCATATAATAACACACGAGATCATTTAATAACACACGAGATCATTTAATAACACACGAGATCATATAATAACACACGATTTAATAACACACGAGATCATTTAATAACACACGAGATCATATAATAACACACGAGATCATTTAATAACACACGAGATCATTTAATAACACACGAGATCATATATTAACACACGAGATCATTTAATAACACGAGATCATATAATAACACACGAGATCATTTAATAACACACGAGATCATTTAATAACACACGAGATCATTTAATAACACACGAGATCATATAATAACACACGAGATCATTTAATAACACACGAGATCATTTAATAACACACGAGATCATTTAATAACACACGAGATCATATAATAACACACGAGATCATATATTAACACACGAGATCATATAATATATTCTAATAACACACTACATCATATTATATCATATTATAAGACACTAGATCACATTATAAGATTATATATTATATTCCATCACTAACCCTGCAGCTGAAGGCCGAACATCGAGAATCAATCCTGAAAGAGAAGTAATTGAAATCGATAACGATTTCCCCGAATAGACACAAATCAATAGATGAATTGTCTGTTGAGGAAAACATTAATTTTACGATGAATGAAAGACTTACTTATGTGTTCAGATAAACATACACAAAGTGTGTGTGTGTGTGTGTGTGTGTGTGTGTGTGTGTGTGTGTGTGTGTGTGTGTGTGTGTGTACTCTCACACACACACACACTCTCTCTCTCTCTCTCTCTCTCTCTGCTGACAGACTAAAACTGTAAATGTCTCACGTTGCCCTTTTCAATATTTTGAGCTTTTGAATTTCTCTGCTGTTGATCAAACCGTGGTTCTCTGTCCTCCTGTGTGTGCGCTGGTTTTTCAGTATTCACCTGAACGATGGCTGCCTCCGGCAGACTGGCCTCCTTCCGCCTGCCTCCGCTGCCGACGGTGGGCGAGCTGATAAAGCTGTACAACCTGCGAGCTGAGAAACACCTTTCTCAGAACTTCCTGCTGGACTTGAGGCTCACAGGTTCGTCACACCATCTCCTGCTCTCTGGGTTTTTATGGTTCTGCACCGAGAGGCACGACGGCGTGTTTTGGTCCGTGCACTTGAATGCACCGCTCCCACACTGCCTTGTTTTTCGGGAACTGACAGCATTATCTGCGTGGGTGAGGTTAAGTAGATCTGCCGCTAATGTGAACGGACCGTCTCCCTTGTTTGGAGCAGAGAGGCCTTAATATAATTATCCGCGATGCAGCGCAGGTCGGATCTGCTCCCTCGTCCTTGGACAAGGTGACTGTTAGATTGATGCTTCTCATCTTCATCACACACAGGCAGACAGGTATTACAACATCGCACAACATTAATCTCAATTTAGATGCTCGAGACATTTGTTTGCAGAACATGTTGGAATTTGAGAGTTCGTATAGAAGTTACAGATCGTATCCGATATTCTTACAGATTAATATTGAGTCCTCTCCTCTCTACGTGTTTGCAGATAAAATAGTGCGTCAAGCAGGCAGTTTGAGGGATGCCCATGTGTGTGAGGTGGGTCCCGGTCCCGGCGGCCTGACCCGCTCCATTCTCAACGCCGGGGCGGCCGAGCTGCTCGTTGTGGAGAAAGATTCGCGCTTCATTCCTGGGCTGAAGGTAAAAATTCACCTGGAACAGCTGGACCACCTTCCTCAGACAGCTGCACGACCCCGCTGCATCGTTACACTGAACGAAGACCGTGTCGCTTGTGTCGAGGCCTTTTCATTTTTCTCATCTCGCATCGTTTTCACAGCTGCTGTCTGAGGCAGCTCCCGGCAGGTTGAGGATCGTCCACGGTGACATACTCACCTACAGAATGGACCGAGGATTCCCAGCAAATATCTCTAAGCCGTGGCAGGAAGGTGAGAGGATGAAACCGTCTGAGCAGGTACGGTCGTCCGAGCGAAGTGAACCCGTCAGACTGAACTGTGTGTGCGGCTTCGCAGATCCACCGAACCTCCACGTCATCGGGAATCTCCCCTTCAGCGTGTCAACGCCGCTCATCATCAAGTGGCTGGAGATGGTAGCCAGCAGAACCGGGCCCTTCGTCTACGGACGCACCCGACTCACGCTCACCTTCCAGAAGGAGGTGGCCGAGGTGGGTGAACAGCTGCCGGCTCGTCCTGCTGCCCACAAACCAAATGAAAAAAAACCCAAAGGACACTTTAAATTGTCTGTTCAAACATAATTTGAATAAAAGTAACTGAATATTTTTCTTCTTTGCTCTGCAATCACCACCGAAATAATTGCGTGATGGATTTCTTATTTAATTGTTTTGATTAAATATTGATTTCTTGATACATAATTAATCATATTTTGCAACTGAAATAAATAAATCTGGGTTGTCTTTTTATCATTGAGGCCGGAGCCAAATTTATTGGTTTGTTTCATAATTATGGCTTCTTATGACACATAAAAACATAATTAGGATGCAGTTAAATAATCATTTTGATTTAGTTTTTCTGGTCTTTACATAATGGATTTACCAGACATGCTTTGTTCCTTCCAACAGCAACGTTATACGACCTAAACAATTAGTTGGATCTCGCTGAATATGCATCACTAACGTTTGGTTGTGTTCCTCTTCCATCAGAGACTGACAGCGAGCGCGAGCAGCAAACAGAGGAGCCGTCTGTCCATCATGGCTCAGTATCTCTGCACCGTCCACAACTGCTTCACCATCCCGGGTCGGGCCTTCGTTCCCAAACCAGAGGTAGGACTTCACCTCGATAGTACTAACACACACACACACACACACACACACACACACACACACACACACACACACACACACACACACACACACACACACACACACACACACACAAAACGCAGTGTGCTGAGGTTGATTGAAGGTTGTTTGGTGCAGAGATTGAAATGTTTCGAGTGCAGAAGTTCCTACTTTAGTTCTCCGCCCAGTTTATTTAGTTTCATTTATCTGTGGGCGTTTGTGCTGACTGTGACAGTTCTTTGAAAGAAGCTGTACTCCACCTGCATGTGCAGCTCTGGAGGGGAGTGATTTGTACATTTTGGTAAATTATGAAGCGTAAAGACCGTTGAATGGAGATTTCCATCTTCAGTATTGGTCGTGGAAGATGGCAGATAGCAGATTTCTATCGTGAGGTGACGGTGAGCCCTCCTCACGTCTCCGGTCCGGTCCCACGGTCCACCAGAGTCCCACATCGTCGCCATCACTCATCCCTCCCTCGCTCTTCTCGCTTGAAGGCTTCATTAAGACGGTGTTGAATCAGTGTTGTCTCTTTTCTGTCTTTGGACCCTTTCTAGGTTGTAATGATGCCTGGTGGGTATTGGAGATGTGGCGCGATCATACTGCTCCTCATAATGAGGGCCTTGTTCTTTTTTAGGCCCGATTTCTCTGTCTTTCAGCACGTGTTCGTGTGTCAGTGGTGAAAGAAAGACATTCACTCTTATGTAACATGAGAATGCAACATTTTTTTTTTAATCTTTGGTTTGAAGATCTATAGTAAGACTGGGGGGCACATTAATACGAATAAAAGTACCGCTGCACAATTTGAAATATCAGTGTTGGCTGAAGAGACAGCTCCTCTGAGATAAATGGTGACGTTACAGACACACAAGTCATTTGACAGACTCAGGAGCTCTCTCACATCTTTGTACAAATGAAACCATGTTTTTCTTTTCCTGAATTAAAGGAGAGGTGTTAGGTGGATGTCAGAGACGGACTGTTGGTCCCTTGAAGATGTCACAGCTCTTTAGGAGACCCGCTGTTGGTAAATATTTCATCTCCTGCGTGGAGCAAAATGCAGCAGAGTGAATGGGACCACAGCTGATTGTTCATTCTCTTAGAAGAGATGGCTCCCAATTATTATTTCATCACACTCAGCTGCCTTTCTTTGGATTCATTTTCTCTTGAGCGTCGTATTTTTGTGGGTTTGTCAGACTGTAACTGAATGGGTTTCAGCATGCCGTAAATGTGCACGCGTGTGCGTGTTGACATGCATGTGGCATATAAATGTGAACAGAGAGTCTCTCATGCCCTCGTCGGCCATCTATCGCCACTCAATGATTTCACGGTTGAATTGATGTCATTAGAAGAGATGATGGCTGTTTGATGAGCAGGCCTCCTGCTGCTGGTGTCCTGGGAGAGAGCACGGAGCACGTAGACTATATTAATGCTATCATATCCTGTGTTATGCAGGCCCCTTTTTACTAGTATGTCATGTAGTATAATTCATAAAAAGCTCCATGCACTGCTTTGTTTACTGGTGCAGCCCGGAGTAATTACGCAGGATTGCGTGAACAATAAAAATGAGCTGCCTGATTTATGAGACAGCATCAAAGGCTGCTTGGAGGGCGACTGATTGAGGTTGTGACACACACATGGTTTTCCAGCTGAACCAAAGGACTGGACCTATACTTTATATTTTATGAATACACAGAAAGATATCCACGATGCAGAGAAATGTCTTATCAAGCTCTAATGGGTCCTGTCCTGCGCGTTGGTACTTTGTGCTGCTCATCGTGCGCTCGTAAAAAGAAGAAGCAACCTATAAAGATAATGACGCATAAAAGTCCCCCGTTTGTGTGCAGAAGTAATTATAATGGAGGCTAATATTAAAGGTCTTGTCCTCTATTATCTGCTTTCTTCTCTTTCTGTGGGTTTCTCTCAGTTGCTGGGTTATGTGTGCGTTTTATAAGGTGTGTGTGTGTGTGTGTGTGTGAGGCTGTGCCATATACCTATAACCAATAAATCAGCCCTATTGTCCTAATTGCTCGTATTATCTCGCTCCCACGGAAGCTGTGGGATCACTGATTGAGTTAACGAGGAGGGATTTGTTCAAATTGAGGCGCGACTGGGCTTTTCTTTTGTGTCTGCTCTTGGCATGTCACTGTCACGCCTGAACCCGACGCGCTGTGTTTTCTGAGTTAGTCATATCTGTTATTAACCTCGATCATATATTGAACAATTATGTCTGTATTTATAAGTGTTTTGTAAAAAAAAAAAAAAAAAAAGATAAAACAAAAGCCCTGGTTGGTCAGCGGTCTGAGATGTCCCCCGGTTCGTACCGAGCCGTGTACGTAATGCGCAGCAGCAGGTGCGATCTCACACATATGGCAATTAGTGATGTGTGAAAAACATCTGAAGTGGTTTAAATATTGTGTAATCAAACAAACAGCGAGTCACAAAGAGTAGCAGAGAAAAAGCAGTGCAAATTACTGACCCTTTCCAAATAACCAAGAGAAAATAGCATCAGTTCAAGGTGGGGGAGGGAATGGGGTGGTTGGTGGGGGGGAGCGAAGGGGGCGGGTTGATTGGCCCGTTGATTTGGGACCTTGAGGAGCCGACCAAATGCAAGCTAATGGGATAATGAGAAGGGAAATGTTGAATCCATTTTACATCAGCAGCTGCAGGGGCCCATATTGAGGTGGGAGGGGAGGGTGGAGAGGGGGGCGGGGGTTGTCCCTCTCGCCTCCGGACTGCACTGCACCTCTTTTGTGTCACATTGAGTGACTGAGATTGTCCTTGAAGGTTTCTGAGAGCGATGATTGGCTGCGCTGATGGTCTTTCTTCCTCCTGACGCTTTGCATCTGCACAATGTGATTAAAATCAACTTCTGTCCGTCACAGCCGGGTCTATAAGTCGAGCAGTAGATGCTTCATCGCAAGCAACCCGCCGTCTCGTCTGTGGACCTCGAGGTGTGTTCATTACAAAAGGTGACAAAGGACTGAGACACAACATGGAGCTGAAAGAAAAGGGGAAGTGTAGCTTTTACAAGGTGGGTGATGAGATTACAAAATTAAAAAAATGGATAAAGAGGATGATTGAAATAAAAGAAAAAAGCATGAAAGGGTTTGTTAAAGAAGGGAAGCTGCTTTCATGGTTTGGATGTGACAGAATGGAACGAGAGCAACGCCTCCTCCATGCAGAGCACCTGAAGATTGATGGATAGATGGATCTGAACGGAGAGCGAGTCGTACCTCCAGCAGATGGTTGTCTGGGCCGCTCGTCAGCCCGCTCTGAGTAATGGCTGCCTCACAGGAGGGGAGCCCTACAGATGTTCGCCTTGTACGCAGCCGTCTACCACGAGCACAGACCAGATGAGCACCGCCCAAATTAAATCTGTTAATGCTGCATTGAACATCAATTATAGCTGGCAGTTGTTGGGGAGAGTTTGCGGTAAAACTCCCGCAGACACCTTGAGTGATATTTTTAGCTGGAGATTTTGACTGTGTTTTGGTTCTCCGGCGGTTCATTTATCAGACTAATTATTTCCTTTTGAATTTGAGCGAGTGTTTCCGTGCTGAATGTGACCCGGCTTCAGTCCAGAGAACCGCCGCGTGGCAGGAACAGTGATGGATTCCTCCTCGGTGACCCGAAGCAGCCGAGCTTCGCCTCAACAGTACGAGTGAGTCTCCTCCTCCGAGGAGCTGCGCTGCCTCCTCCTCCTTCTCCACTATTCATCCCATAAACGGGGTCAAACGTGGTATCAAGAGTATCGTGGAAAGTTATTTCAATGACTCCAAAAACAGTCGAAGGCTTTGGTCTCAATACATCACAGACTCAAGGTAAAGAAAAGCTAAAAATACTCCCCTCCTCCTCCTCCTCCTCCTCCTCCTCCTCCTCCTCCTCCTAAACAGAATGCAGAGGTTGGCAGAGCTGGCTCACGAACATCTCCAGAGATCTATTGCTCCTCCTAACAAGGAACTGGGCCGGCTTCGCTCAGAGTTTAGCAAATTCAGCTCTGTTTAGTTAGTGTGTGTGTGTGTGTGTGGGGGGGGGGGGGGGGGGGCTGTCCAGTATTTAAGGAATAATCTCAAATCTTGGCCATCTTCCAAGACAAGAAAGTTCAGCTTGAAATGAGTAAAGATGTTTTTCCCAGACATCGATAAAAGAAGCGTCTGAAATAGGACGCATCCGTCTGAGCTGTTAGCTGTGAACTCATCTCAGCGTCACTTCTTCTGACTTCTTCTCTTCGGCTTCTTCAGAGCGACTGACGGTGTCGGTTGGATCTCGTGGGCGTGTTGATCACATGTTTGTGTGCTCATTCATATGTTGTACTTCTAATACAATAAATAATCTCTATTTGATCAAGAGATATATAGACTGCAGCCTCCCTCACCTTCAGCTCACCGAGTCCTCCTAACCCCCCCCCCCCCCCGCTCAAAGCTGAAATATTAAAGGCCTCCTTTGAACTGTCAGAGTATTGTTTTCCAACAAGCTCTCCTTTTGTCATCTCCACAGCTTTTACTGCCTTTCTCAGCAGTTTACTGTGCAGCCAAGGTCGTTGCTATTATTCCCCGAGCCTCACCAGCAGAGCAGCTCCAACAAAGGAAGGTCGTTCTCCCTCGGCGTTGATGGCCGCATAATATCTCCAGCATGAACCTTCACGAACATTACAGCTGTCCAAAGCAAAGAGGCGCGTATTAAGTACGGTGACGTAGCAGAGCAGTGCGGCGGCTCGCTGTAGTTGGTGTTTGGTGAGCGACGGCGTGACGCCTCCATCGTGCTGGTGGACGGCCGTCTCTCTGGTGGGATGTAATCGCCCCATCGTCTTTTACATCTCCCTCTCTCGTGGAGGTAAACCGCTGGTCAGGAAGGTCAACAAAATAATCTGCGAGTTGACGAGGCAGAAGAGTTCAAAGAAAAAGGCTGACGCATGATTAACCTCTGCCTGCATTTGACAAGGTCTCACCTCCCCTCGTCTTAAGCTCACTCTCCAGATCTGTCATAGCCTCAGCTCGGGGTGAAAGCCTTTGATGGAAAATGTAGGTTAAATACACAGAGGAGCAGATCTTATTAGCGTTTCCCCACGAGAGGAGTAGTTATTTGATCTGCACTCGTGTTGCGTAACCAAGAAGAGTGGGAGAACGAGAGAACCCTGAATAATCCGTGTTTGTTTCAGGAAAGCATATTCTCACTCGCTCCATGTCGACGGAGCTCCAATCAGCTGTAATGAGACTCCAGATTCAAACTCATTTAATCAGCGCGCCATTCGAACTGCAGGCTATGAAACCGATGTCAAAGCTGAGCAGCTCCGTTTTGCACACTTCGCTCATCCAAATCAGAAATGACGTCTTTTTTTCTGTTGTTTATTTTAAGTTTCTGTGGAAACAAACTTATTTTGAACAGACATAAACACTTGATTAGAAAATATGTCCATGATGGGAAATATGCTTCAAAATTTGTCTTCTTTTCTTACTGGATTTTTGGGACTAATAACAATATTGAAATTTGGGAGAATTAAATATTTGGAATTATATTATATAAAATTAGCCAACAGGTATTTTTTTTTTTTTACATAAGTATTAACGAACATTTTGATAGGAATCACATACATTTTGTTGTAAGGAATTAAATGTTCTGCACTGTTTATTTAATGTTAATTATCAATTAATCTGTAAATTATTTTCCTGATTAATAATTCAATCTTTCTATTTTACTTTTCATTTGTATATATAGACCAGCCGAAAAATACTGAATATAAAAATACAGTAGACAAAAGTTGTCTGGGAATTGTTTTTATTTTTGCTTAAAAAAAACCACAATTACTGAAACAGTTCCTGATTGTTGTTGTGATCTAATCCATTAATAAGATAATGATTTCACCTCCACAGTTTAATGGATTCACTGTTTTCTAAATTCACACACACATTTCTGCCATTTGTCTGCTGCAGTTTCTTGTTATTTATCAAGCAGCATTATCAGAAGGACCAAATCATTTTAATGATCAAGTCCTGAGAGATAAATGTCTGTTTGACAACGACATGAATGTTATTTTTTTTGTCGTTTTATTAATTATTTTAATTTGTCTTATTGCATATCAGCAGCAGCTGGTTTACATGTCGTCAATAAGCTAATTACTTCATGTCAGCCTGCTCCGATAAGTCCCTTAAACTCCCAGCGGTGTTGTTATTGTTTCATTCTTCTATAAGCTCATGCATTCGTCTCACTAAGGAATTGCTGGGAAGCGGTATAAAGAAAATTCCTTTTTTTAAAAAGCCATTTGCACATAGTAATGTTTTATGGATGTCTATTTTGGTTGGAGTGATTCTGTTCCTGGGTGGTGCGTCTGAGCAGCCTGCACCATCCAGCAGGCTGTAGATCTGGCAGGAAGATGAACGCTATCTTCATCCTCGTGAGCCGCACACATGGAAGCACACAACACACAGTACGCACGCTGCTTTCACAAAATAGTTTAATTGGTAAAAAATAGAACTACTCGCACAAGCACATTGAGACAACGGTATCAGAACTTGTGAACTGTTCATCATCACAAATATGCTCTGGCAAAGTAAGAAGTGCTAAAGCATCCACAAAAATAAGCTGCAGTTATCAAAATGATAAATCAACGTCTTGGTACAGTATATGCAGAAGAGTTGAAACTCTTTAGACTTTTTAGGACCGAGTCACTTTGCACTCTGGCCATTTATAAGCTAATGAAATTGCGTGCTGATGATCAAGCTGCACAGCCACAAACAAATTCCCATCAGACAGAAATTGTTCCCTTTTTATTTTCCAGAGTGCCACTTGTGTTATGTATTTGTACAGGTCAACAGAGCTCAGTCATTTAAACCAACTGCTGTCAAATAAAGTAACACAAGTAAAGGTGCAGTGAGTAGTCTTCTTATAAAGAAGATATGGTATGAACATGGTACTATATCTTATATTGGAACAGTTTGAAGGATCCTCATCCCTCAGTTAAAACAAAAACAAAATCTAGATACTTGTGTACAGTTGTCAGACCTACAGTGAAGAAGAAATACATTTTATTCATTTAGAAAATACCACACTCATGTCTTCCTTATGAAACTCTCGTACCCAGTGAAGTCTTGCTGTGCTTTGGGAAATGCGGAATAAAGAGGATTTAAAATAACCCTCGAAAGCTGCACTGGACTGTACACAAGCATCTAGCCGACTTGAGACTTAGTCTGCCAGAACAAATCACAAATCCATAAAACATTTGCTAATGTATAATCCATGTACAAACAATGCAATAAAAAAGTAAACAGAAAGAACTCCAGATATTATTAAAATGTGTCATCATGAGACAATTTGGCACATTCTCCAAACACATGAAGTGTCAGTATTAGTTGATGACATGGCACATTCTTTATTTTGTTTATTGCATTGGTTATGGTGCCTGGGCAGTGAGTTATTATCAGGAGGACACTTCTGCCAGCTAAAGTCTGAGCTGGGCCCGGTGGCTACGTCAGGGTGGGGTGGAAACCTGGCCCTACAGGGCTGCCAGGGCCGGCAGCGGCGCCCACCGAGACGCCCGTGGCGTGCTGGCAGCCGCCTGCAGGTGGCGAGCTGGGCTTAGCCATCTGCTCTCCCTCAGGAAGCTGCATGTTGATGAGAGAGAAGGAGAGAGTGTGCGGTTCTATACATCACTGCCGAGGCCTGTCTCAAGCACAAAAACAGGATTCCTCCCACATCCTTCGCTCAGAAAAGAGGAGACGCACGAACAATATCACCGTGAAACATAGCTGCACGACTGACACATGAGTGTGTGTGTGTGTGTGGGTGGGTGGGTGGGTGGGGTGGGTGGAGTGGGTGGGGGTGGGGGGGTGAGCATGTGTGTCGGTTGGACATGCTTTCGACATGCATCAGCATTCTCCTGTCAGGACTCACATCCGTGTGACACACGACACACGCAGGACACGAAGATTGAGTAAAAGAAGAAGAGAAGGAACGGAGGTTCAGTCCAGAGGACGACGTTTCAGACACCGAGACCTCCTGCAGGTGCAGACTGGGAGCATATGCGCACTGCTGACGCACTCGGAAAACAAGTCACATATGGAGAATGACTCAAACCTTTTTTAGCCACCTACCACACAGCTACCCAGTCGACCACGACTCAAGAAGCTGCTCTCCTCCCGGTTTCTGGCCTCTGTGCCACTGCACCATGAAACATCTGCTCATCCCTGCGAGACGACTCGTTGGTAAAGACACCAGAGTGGGTTGCAAAGACGAGCAATTTCCCCCCAAAGCCTCTGAGCGGGGATGCTGCCTCATGCCACCGGCTAATAAATGGGATTAGTGGAAGTAGTGAGCAGAGAAAAAGATGCCCCTCCAAACAACTTCACTGACTGACATGCACATACCACCAGACAATAAGGACATTTGAATATTGATTTCCGTTTCCATGGCAGTGTGGAGGCGGATGACAGGAGTGAAAAGCACATTCAAAAAGCCGGCGTGTCTGAGTGTTTACTGTGTACACGAAGACACGCAGGAGCATGTGTAAGTGGGTGGGTGAGCATGTCTGGGATGGATTAGGATGCGGAGCTGCTACTTACAGGCAGATTGTTTTTGTTTGGATGGAAATATGAAAGCAGCACATGAGATCGTCCACTCGGCTGAATCTCTCCTTGTCAATTTCCCTCCATCTCTCTCATATTTCCACCTGCAGAGAGCAACGCTGGCATCTGTTTGTCTGCGTTCTTTCTTTCTTAAATCCAGCCCAGCACCCCCCGTCGACTCCTCCTGACAGTCCTCTGGACTGTTACAGCAGGGTAATGTTTCTACAGCTTTTCAGGCACAGGCATCGTGTGGCTATGTCTCAGTCTTCTACCAGGCAATCCGCTGTATTAATACACAGACATGCTTTAGAGGCAAAATATCAACATCATTCTAGTAGCTAACAAAAATATGACCATTTATTTCGGTTGCATTCTAGTGGATAAGTATACGAAAAAAACTACGATGACTTGCCATGAAAAGGTTTTCACCCTCTGCTCTCTGCAGTATTTTGCCAATTTAGTCTAATGGGAGCGTACCGAACGATTGTAAATAGCAGCTAAATGATTGCTTTTTTTTCTCTCGATTCAAACCTTTGGCGAGGAAGAAAATCTACACAGAAGGCTTCCTTATTTGCTTTTAATCCATTCCCCAGGGAACTCTTTCTGTGATTTACTGATGAAGGATGTTCTGCATTTGGTTAGCGGCTTCCTTCAATTCTGCAGCATCTTATCCCGGCTCCTTACACATTCACACTGTTTGTTCGGAGGCGCTGCTCAGGGAACACCTCCACTGCTTGTGCTTGCAAAACAGACAAAAGGAGAAGAGCACGATAGAGGAGAAGGGAAAAATGAATTGAAAGTTGTTGCCCTCCTCTGGTTTTTCCTCCACCTCCGTCTGGAGTAGAGCCATGTGTGGAGCATAAGCTGTGATGGTTTCCCCTCAGACGTGTCTCCCTTAGCGCCGCTCTATCAGACGTAGTCCTGCAGGCTGTAACCGGTCTTGTTGTCCAGCGGGGAGAGAGAGCAGTACTGGTGCTGGAGCTCCTGCTGCTGCTGGAGCAGCTGTTGCTGCTGCTGCTGGAGCAGCAGCTTGTCAGGGGGGGGCAGCAGGACCAGGTCCTGGGGGCCATGCCTCTTTCCTGAGCAGGACATACAGAAGATGGACCCCCCCACAAAGAGGAAACCTGCTGAAACAAAGGCCACGTACACAGCGCCCCCGGGCTCAAACTTATTGCTCTCGGGCACGCTGGAGTCCAGGAAGTTAGTGATGACCTCGTTGGTAAACCAGGAAGCCGGCACCAGACACAGGAAACCCGCAGCGACGAAGCAGCCGCCGCTGGCGATGGCGGCGTGCCGCTTGGAGCGCCGTCCGCCTCCCCAGCGGGTGCATTTTAGTCCCAGGGATGCGAGGCAGAGGCCCATGGCAGCCATCACGCAGCACAGCACCATGGTGGTACGAGCAGTCTGCAGGTACGCAGGTAGCGAGAGCACTGAATACTTAAGTGTGCAGCTGAACATGCCCGTGCTGTACCATGTGCAGTCCATCCACAGTCCTTGCATCTGGGAGATTGCTGTGATGATGTTAGAGCCCACATCTGCACTGACCTTCCAGTTGGGCAGCAGAGTGGCCACCATGGCTCCCATGATGCCCAGCAGCGCCAGGACAAATCCAAATATCTGCATGCCCGTGGACGCCATGCTCCTTTTCAAGTGGATGCTGCCGCCTCAGCCGTTGTCCTCTCCGGGCAGCATTCACCCAGCGACCCCGCCGCCCGGCCGCCGCGCTCTCCTCACTTGGTGGTGCACCGGCTGCCGGTCAAATCCCCAGTTCTTCAGCTGCAGCTCCACTGGACTGGAAGACAGAGACGGAAATGAGAAATTGAACTGAGTGGGTCTCTCATCTTATTCGCTTCCCACAAGCGCAGACTTTTTCTTGCTGGAAACAAAGGACGGCGTGAAGCCCGGCGATGAGAGCTGCCTCTTGCTGACTAAAGGTAAGCGGGGCTGCTGTGGTGGTTTGCTGTGCTGCCTCCTCGGCTGTTACTGGAGAGGGAGAAATGAGTTTGTGGTATTTGCGATGCTCAGTAGCTATGTGGACTTAAAGCTGCAGTGCCCTCACCCTCTCATACACTCTATTTTCTATCACTTTCATTTCAGTGCCCTTTACCTAATTACTGAGTCTCGTTTTTCAGCCGGTATCAAAGGATATCTTCAGGTAAAATAGCAGATATTTTGATCTGGTAACTGCATAAATTATGATTTATTCGACCGCTAGATTTAAACTTTGTGAATGTGCAGGTCTTTTTTTTTAATCATGTCTCAGACTTCCTCCAGCCGGCGCATTGTGCTCTTCATCATCCAAAGAAAAAGCTCGTTCCAGCTTCGAATAAATCAATTAGGTCTAATTTGCTGTTATTTTACGATCCGATGAGAAAAACACCGCGATGTGTGAATAAAGCCTTCCTTACCCCGGCTGGTGCAGAGCAGAGCAGAGCAGGAGCTGACGCGTCACGGTGGTCGCACTGATTCCTGTAAACACACACAGTCACACACTGGAAGACGGCAGGCTGCTGAGGGGGCGAGCAGCACGGCGCAGCCCGCAGCAGCACGGCGCAGCCCGCCGCAGCACGGCTCGACTCAACACATCCATTCCCTTAGCAACAGCGGAGCAGAGACCACACAGGCTCGGCCGGAGCCGCGGAGAAATAACCGGAGCGAGGTCCCTCTCGCTCCCCCTCCCTCCCCACGCGCGCGCGCGTGCGTGTGCGCGTGCTGTAGAAAGCAGTCTCTGCCTCAACTTCAGCACCGACGACCTCCTCCATCGACTCGGTATATCGTCACCACTTCAACCGCCACTCGCCCAACGACGGAATAACTGCTGAGCTTTTAATCCGTCTCTGCCCATCTGTATTGCATCACTTATTTTATAACATCCTCCATTAAAAAAAAATAATAATCTAAATAAAGCTTGAGAAGGCAGTGAAGGGGAGGAAAGAAAGAACCGTTAGTCAACTGACGGTTTACAACTTCAAAAACAAACAGACAGACATTGATTAATGGAGGGAGAAATAGCCTCGATGTCAACACGTTATTCATGGTGGTGTGCAAGTTACTGAAAATGAACATTACTAGTTACCTCTGTCAAAAGTAATTTAATTAATTTTCAAATTACTGCATAAAAAAAAATAGCGTCATTAGCTACTGAAGGTAAGTTTTGGTTCCTGCTGAGTCTCAGTGCTGAAGACGTTTCAGTTGGTCATCAGTTAGTTTAAACCTCTCTCTCTCTCTCTCTCTCTCTCTCTCTCTGCAAGCAGAAAATTGGGGGAACAGGCTTATTTTTATTTATTTTTTAATCTGCAGTTGTCAAATGATATTTAAATCCAAGACAAAAATAATTTAAGCCCACTTAGATTTCAGTAATTGCAATTCCCTTATTTGATTTAAAAAAGTAATTAGCCTAGTTACATAAGTAGTTACTGCCAAAAGTAATGGAATTAAAGTAACGCAATCCGCCCAACACTGGTTATAAAGGATGTTGGAAGCCACTCAATATCTCCAGTCAGCATTTAATTATCTACAATGCAACTGAAGCTCTAAAACTGTAAGTGTTCAAATTACATTATGTCATAGTAAACATTTAGGTATCCTTGTGGAAAAAACAAATATGGCAATGCTTCAAAGACAAAAATGTATGAAATTAGAGGACAGAATTTTATATTGTAAATAATGTCAACATTTTCCACTGCATTAAATGAATGCATGAACGTTTGCAGAATGGTGGTGATTGGCTGCAGACAACGAGAAGACTTCCTGCTCTGTAATGTAACAAAGCTAACTAACACAATTCAATCCATCCCAATCTTGCATTTAACTGCTCAGTAATCATAATATACTGTTGAAAGATAAGAAATGACCGAGATACAAAGTCTGGATAAGATTTCCAGTCGCAGCTTCACTACACAGCAGAGGGCCGGCTGATCTAATGAAGACACAACAAATAGCTGCAAACATGATGAGCGGTTGAGCTGGTTCGACTTGGTGCTGTAAGCTTTGTTTGTTTGTGCTGGTCCAGAGACCGGAGGAGCATGTGGAGCCCCAAAAAGGAACCTCCCTGGAGCGTCATCTTCGTCAGGCATCAGTCAGCAGGAGGCTAAAACTCACAGCTGCTCCCGTCTTCGCCCGTCTTCCCTCTCCTCTCTGTAGAGGACACACAATGGGGGAGGGAGTGGCTCGGACGGACTTGATTCATGAATGACAAAGAGGACAAAATGAGAGCCCGAAAAAATAAAAATAAAAAATCAGACGGGCCTAACGGGCCTGATCTCCTTGTAAGCGCAGATGTGTGTTGCTATCATTGTGCTGCATTGGCAAATCAGCAAACAGCCAGCTGTGGCGAGTTGTTCTGCCTCCCCGACTACAGCCGGCTGCAGGCGTTGGCCGCCGTGATGTGTCGTCTTCACGTGGCCACATCGGTAGCGATTGGTTTGTTTAGCTATTGATCTGATTGTTTCATTCGACCCGGTGCTCTCCAGCCTGGATTGTGTTTCCTGTAAACGACCCCTCAGAGGCTCTTTTCCCTAAAATGAGACGTGGCCGGCGTGCGGGGACGCTGCACACCACATTACCTCCAGCGGGATGTTTGTGTCGACCTTCAGCACCACATTCTCACAACTCCTTGTGGGATTCCACTGCAGCAAGATGAGACACTTTGCAGTTTTTGCGCAGACACACGAGAGTGTGACCCGTCTCCTCGTAACCGATGAGATCTTAAGTGCTGATGCTGGTGTTGTTCGGTGGGGAGTCTGAAAAATAAATAGATCATAGAGGGAATGGATGAAAGGAGAGGAGAGGAGAGGAGAGGAGAGGAGAGGAGGGGAGGAAAGGAAAGGAAAGGAAAGGAAAGGAAAGGAAAGGAAAGGAAAGGAAAGGAAAGGAAAGGAAAGGAAAGGAAAGGAAAGGAAAGGAAAGGATGGGAGGAGAGGAAAGGATGAAAGGAGAGGAAAGGATGGGAGGAGAGGAAAGGATGAAAGGAGAGGAGAGGAAAGGATGGAAGGAGAGGAGAGGAGAGGAAAGGAAAGGATGGGAGGAGAGGAAAGGAAAGGATGGAAGGAGAGGAAAGGATGAAAGGAGAGGAAAGGATGGGAGGAGAGGAAAGGAAAGGATGGAAGGAGAGGAAAGGATGGAAGGAGAGGAAAGGATGAAAGGAGAGGAAAGGATGGGAGGAGAGGAAAGGATGGAAGGAGAGGAAAGCAAAATGCAGTTAACATCCGTCCGGTGAGTGCAGCTGTGAGTCTGTGATGTGTGAAGATATTGCAGCCTATTATAAGCGTGGTCCTCTTTATTTTATCACCTCACAGCAGAGCTCTGTAGTTTTCCTGCAGCACAGCTCGGAGGCACAGCCGGACCAGCCACGCTGCCTTTTGCCCACATGAGGGGCTTTATCGTGCCATTTGCATTTTTCTCTTTTATGTCCTCCCTTGCGTAATTGGCTTTCGTGCTCATCGTCTTGCGAAGGCGTTTTGTTCACAGTTCAGATGCAAGGTGTCGGACGATGGCTGTGATGTCGCTGTCAACGCCATTCTTGTTGTGAATCAGGAGCCGGGTCCCGTTTCATCGTACATTATATGTGTAAAACTGTCTCCGGCAAAACTCTTGTGACATGTTGCGAAATTACCGGCATTGGCTTGATTGAAGAGTCTCTCCAGCGTACTCCATTAAGAGACGACTCCCAAGTGCACAATTTAGAACGGCAGTGAGCTTTTAAATATCCCATCAAAACTATTTTTCCCATGCTGTCCTGCAATAGTAAATTTCACATTTTTGGACAAAGTTCAAGCTTTTCTATGACGAATGTGTCTCCAAGGAGCTGATCTCTTCCAAGAGTAGGGCAGCGGCCTTGAATGTCCCGTGTGCATGCCATGGCTGATTTCATGGGAAGTATGCTGGACTGCCTGCCCAGGAAGCCAAAGCCCTTCCTTCTTAAACCCCTCAAGCAACATCAGCCGGGTATATACTGCAGCATTGACTGCTGCCTTCTCTGCGAGAGGCTGTCTCCTTCCACTGATGTAATGAAGGTTGTCTTCTCAAGGTATTGTCATGATTAATGCAGCTCTTCCCCCTTTGGTTGCAGGATCTGTGTGAGCTTCTCTCTCCTCGTCCCTGGCTGTATGGAGCTTTGTTCCATCCCCCTGCTCTTGTTCACAACCTGCCATTATGTAAGCGCTAGTGTTGGCGGTTCAGGTAGCACAGTGGCCGGTGCCCCAGGGCTCCTGCCATCTCATCTTGGTTACGCTTAGAGGGACATGACAAATTACTGCTCACGCCATTCGGCAAGAACTCACCAAGAAAGACACATCGGAGGTGGAAATGGGAAAAAAGGGAGCAAAGCTAGAGTAATAGAGTTCCCTGCTGAGCTTTGGGAAGGTCAAACACATGAAATATGGTATTTTGCACGTGGGTTAATATGAATGTGGCCGTTGTGCTCAAATGACAGAAAAGGTCTTGAGTCGCTGACAAAAGCAGAGATGTGCTCGTATTTTTGCCCTTTTCGAACGCTCCACCAGGAGAATCACCGGAATTTACGTCTGCATCAGTCATGTCTCGACACGGAGATGTATTCTGCTCACATCGGTTCTCCGTTCTTAGCTCGGTGAGTTTTAGGCACAACATACGTCGTGTTGTAGTCAGACGACGGGTAAAAAGCTGTTTCCAAATTAAACCAAGATCTACACCAAAGACTGGAGACATCCACCATCGGAGGGGAATCACCACGATCATACTTTCTTCTTCCAGATCATCGATGGTGTATCTGATTAATTGACCTAATTATTAGAATTGAGAGAGTCGGTGCGATAGGAGTGTTCATGAGCTTGAGTTTAGATCTTCACATCAACCTCTAATCTAGAAGCCAAACGAGTGACTGTTGTTTTTCTCTGCTAAACACAACGATTTGTACAAGAAGTGATTTCCATCGAGAGCGTTCACATGTGCAGCCTCATAAAGAGAAAGAGGGGTAATGAGGCAGGAGACCGATATTAGGTGTGTGTGTGTGTGTGTGTGTGTGTGTGTGTGTGTGTGTGTGTGTGTGTGTGTGTGTGTGTGTGTGTGTGTGTGTGTGTGTGTGTGTGTGTGTGTGTGTGTGTGTGTGTGTGTGTGTGTGCTGTGGGGGGTGAAACATGTTCCTACCACCTCAGTGGAGGGACCAGGTGACAGTGTGTGATTTAAGATGGCGTTTCGTTGCATGTTGAGGTTATCAGGAAGGATTAATGGCAGGGAGCAGGATATATTCCAGTGGTGCTACCCAGTGAAGCCATGTAGCAAGGCCATACATAAATCATAGCAGCAAAATGACTTGGACAAGCTGATGGCTGAAATGCTGCCGCCTGTATAGTCCCAATATCGACTTTTCCCCTTGCTCCTCTCTTAAATCATGAGGTGCGGAATATAAATGGCCTAATTATTCCAGCAGAGAGTGAAATTAAAGGCATTTCTTTTTATTGCTTCTCTCTAACAGATGGTGGTCTGATCTTGCATCACCAACCCACTGATAGAAGCAGTTTACAAATGCAGATATAAGATCCTGACTGGATTCCTGACGTGTTGATGTGACAGGTGGAGGAATTGACTCTCATGATATAAACCAAATGATGCAACTCCAGCGCTCCGTGTCCTTCACAACACCTGCCACAGGGCCTTTACATTTACAATGCATCATGTGACCTAAAAGGATTCATAATATCAGACTCTCATCACTGCAGACAAACCAGGAAGTCAATGTTAGACTGTAAACAAAAACCAACATTAGAATGAAACAGGAGATTTACTGAACTTCTGCACGTCCAGCTTCAACTCAGCATCCTTCTTTCCGTCCTCTCTGACGCTCCATCTGACGCTGAACCTCAAAGGCTTGCATCTTTTTCTGCACTATTAAAGCACGTAGCCTTCAGGGCTGTTGAGACAAACAGCCTCCACCGTCCCGTTAAACGCTACTGCAGCAGGAAGCATCGTAGGACTACACGGGGATCTGTAGATCTGATGAGAGATAGTGCTGCGGTTTACAAGTGTTCCCCGAACGCTACCTGAGTCGTTGGAAGAGAGCGGGAATGTAAGCAGCTCATTAGAAAAGATTTTGCACACCCTCGGACCGCTTTAGTTTTCCTCCCCTAATTATCAACAGCAGCCGCTGGCTAAGGAAGGAAAAAGGCAGCTGTGAATGAGTGAGTCACACAATCCAGAAATATAAGCTGCTTCAAGGATGAGCGAGGAGCTCCGGAGGTCGCGGTCACAACAGGAGGCTGTTGAGCTGAATCAGACGGCCTTTTATTCAACCTCTCTGGAGTATGAACGAGGGGAAACTTTGTCCTGAGGCTACGTGTTATCTGCATGTTTGTGTTGCCTTTAAACTTAAACATATCGTACTGTATAACGCTGCCACTCGTGCACCCGCCTGCTTCCTTTCTTTGCAGCTTTTGCTTTCTCCCCATTTACATACCTGCTGCTTTCTTCTCATCTAAAAATCTCCATCCCACTTTCAGATCTGTTTTGTTTTTTTAATTCAAATTGACGTGAGCTACTTGTGTATATGTTTATTTTTTCTTGCTATGAAAAAAACTCAGAGAGTCCTGAAAAGCACTCAAAGCTGAAAGGCACTTCAGGGCAATGAATTGTAATATTATTGCACCTGACACTGCTGGTTTTTCTCCACTGAGCTCCGTTCTCAGGCTGCTCAGCCGGTCAGTCCGTCTCAGTGCTCCCACACCAGGAAGTAAGGATATTACCAACTATGGACAGAGACAGGCGACTGTCCTGCTCGCTGTCTGGCTGTGCCATTGGTCCACACACATCAGCCTGATCATCTCTCAGGCTACAACTGGCAGGACTGAATGGCATCATGAGAAACACTCCTGAAAGCTGATGGTCTGCTTTCTGCTGAAAAAGTAAAGATTAAGAGATTCAGAAATAGTCCTTTAATGTATTTTGGTTCTTTTGATCCCATTAAGGTGTTCAGAAGATAAAGAGAGTCGATGATTATTTACAGGAGAACAAGCGATGCAGTGACCTGAGGACCTGGGGATATATGCTCTGGAAAGTTAAAAGATCTGAGAGACAGACAGAGACAGAGAGAGACAGAGAGAGAGACAGAGAGAGAGAGAGACAGAGAGAGACAGACAGAGACAGAGAGAGAGAGAGAGAGAGAGAGAGAGAGAGAGAGAGAGAGAGAGAGAGAGAGAGAGAGAGAGAGAGAGAGAAAGAGAGAGAGACAGAGAGAGAGAGACAGAGAGAGAGAGAGAGAGAGAGAGAGAGAGAGAGAGAGAGAGAGAGAGAGAGAGAGAGAGAGAGACAGAAAGAGAGAGAGACAGAGAAGACAGAGACAGAGAGAGAGAGACAGAGAGAGAGAGAGAGAGAGAGAGAGAGAGAGAGAGAGAGAGAGAGAGAGAGAGAGAGAGAGAGAGAGAGAGAGAGAGAGACAGAGAGAGACAGAGAGAGAGAGAGAGAGAGAGCTTGGCTCTGCCGAGTCTGGCACTTCAACAGCGTGTCATGTCAGCTTAAAGCTAACACAGGATGGATCGGGAGGCGGCTGCCAGTGTGAACTGGAGCTGAGACTCCCACCACTGGTCCTCCACTGCTGTTTCATTCAGATTCCCCAGCAGGGGCCAGATCGGACCACATCAGCAGTTTCCAGGGGGCATGTGGAACGATTATAATGTTGGCAAATTAGATGTTTGAATAGAAAAAAGTGTCCAAATATTTAGTCACACCAGTGATTCCCAAACTGCTGCAACCTGAGCCCAACACCAAAAACAGCTTCATTTTAATTACATTTTATTGCCGACAACAGTTATTAGACACACATCACATTACTACGAGTGATTTACTATTTATATATTTTTGAAATAAAACACTCCAGCTTTGATGGAGTGGCGGGATGTCACGTCTGACGCAGCTTCACACTAACAGAGTGGTCGGAGATGTTTGAAAAGGTTTAGCTATCAGTAATTAATAAATGTTGAAGTAGTTCAAAGGAACGAATAAAAAGTTGAAGTAGCTAAATGATGAGATATCTGGTTATTAGTATTAGTTGGAACAGATGATGAAGGTTTCTGCCTCGTGTTAGTCGACTACAAACCGGAAAAAACGGACCTGAGCTGTCGTTCAGTTCTTACTTCATACGGTAGTTTATCATCCGTCAGATGACAGGTGGTGTCACAGGGCTGCTCGACTTCATCTGACTTCCTCAGACAGCTCTAGTTGAAAGCTAGCTATGACTTTAGTTTATCCGGTGACACTAATGTGAGTTATTTCTGTTAAGGTGACCTTCAAAAAGTTAATTTCAATGCATCCACGTTTCAAAAGTATTCTCACTAAGCTAAGTGTCGTACAGCAGCGGTTTTAGCAGGCACACGGTCTTCTGTGACTTTCTGCATTTTTTGTATCTAAATTAGAAACAGGACGTCCGTCCGTTCAACCTCCCGTGACTCTGAAGCTGCCTGACGTCTGCTGTGCACCGTTTCACACTTATTGAAAACAGCAGAGCCGAACACTTGTGATAACGAGCGCTACAGTGAGTCAGGTACTAAGAAACTCTGGTGATGCAGCAAGAGAGACAGAGAGGCTCGGTTTCTATGGTCCATCGCACAGGTGTTACTGTGGCAACTGGAACCAGCTCGCCAGCCAGCCGTGCTGCGTCATCTTATTTTCTGCCTTTCCTCTTTTCTTTTATCCCAGTGTTGATCCCTCCACCTCCCTCTCTCCTCTCCCCTCTCTCCTCTCCCCTCTCCCCTCTCTCCTCTCCCCTCTCTCCTCTCTCCTCTCTCCTCTCTTTGTCCAGCTTTGTATCTCTGTCCATTTGTCAGCCGATCTTTCTCTTTTTTCTTCCCATTTTGCACTCTCCTCTTCACACATCTTTCATGACGTGTTTTTTTTATTTTATTTTTTCCCCACATTCCCATGAGCCTCCTGTGCACTCTAGTTTTAACCCCCTGCTGTTTGGACCTCCTCTTGCTGTCTTTGTGTAGGTGGATGTGGGAGTAGTTCACTTCACGCCTCTGGTCCAGCCTCAGATCCAACAGCCCTTCCAGATGGTGGAGAAAGTCGTCAGGAACGTTTTCCAGTTCCGCAGGAAGCACTGCCATAAAGGACTAGAGTACGCACAATTACACAACTATCCTCTCACACTCTCTTTTACTTTTTAATCTTGTCTCATCTTCATCTGTCTTTCTCCGTTTTCATTTTCCATTCCTCTTCCTGACAGCAGTGTCTTCATCTCATCATTAATTAGAAAGGTTTTTAGATTTGTTCTTGATTTTCTCTCCCAGCTGACAAACGAAGACACAGCGTTTGAGGTTTTCTGTAAAAGCAAACGCTGAAGAGCGGAGCAACTTCACAGCTCTGTTGAAAACCACTAGCGACAAACCCAGACGCCCACATGCATCTGCACGCTGCCCATCGCCCCCGTGCCTGTTAGGGAAGTGAATGTAGGCCCGGATAACAAAAGAACACTGGCTGTGTGAAAGAGAGCAGCAATTATGAGTCATTGAGGTGGTTTAGGAAGAAGAGGGAGCATATTTTATGTAACTACAGCGGGTTGGCGGCAGCAGCCTCAAATTGGAGAGGAGGAGGCACCAGCGCTGAAGCGCCTAAAAAACATCTGTACTGCAGAGTGTGTAGAATTGTCTATTGCTCACTAACCTGCTGCAAAGAAATACAGAGGACATCTTAGGATGGGAAATGTCTTCAAAAATAAACGTCTACCTCCCTCTGTTGCATGTGAGAGCCAGAATAAATTTGAAATTTAAATCATAGCCGCCCTCTTTATGTTGGAGGAGTTTGCGTCAGTGTTAGTTTTGTGACATGTCTTGACTCTGCAGCATAGCAGTGGAATAAATTAACAATTCATAAGCAGCTCTTTGTGTGATTTCAATTAACTTCACAGATTTGAAATAATTGCTGAGGAATAATTTCTTTCTGTTTGAACTTTCGAATGCCATTAAACTTGCATGATCATTAAGATATCAAAGCGACCTGAACGGAGGAATCAGTACGATCATATCTTCTCATATCTTCCCCAGAAAGTTGTTCCCCGAGGCGTGTCGGGCCGAGCTGACACAGGAGATGATGCAGAAGGCCGATGTGGATCCCATCCTGCGCCCCACAGAACTCACCATCCCCCAAATCAGAGCTTTAACCGACGCCTATGCTCATCTCTGCACCCGGGAGCCCGGCCTCCTCGGCTACGAGTTCAGAGAGGAGCTCAGACTGAAACACTTTGCTCGGAAAAGAAACACATTTCTGGAGACGAAGAGCTGCACGGCACAGAGTCCTCCGCAACCGTGCTGAAGGAAAAAATGCGGAAACCAAGAGAAGCCCACTAATAGTCTGTTAGCGCAGGAAGACAACAGACTGCTCTTAGCTCTGACATCTCCACCTGGCATAAGCATGCATTTTTAAAACATCCTCCCTGCACGCTGGGAGAAATCAGTAGTTCGGTATACAAGACATCCTGGGACACAGACGAGAAGCAGAAGGCACATAAAGATCCTGGGAGGGTTGGATCAGCTCCGAAACCATTTTCTTAGACGCAACAACTCGTAGCAAAGTCGTGTTTTTTGGGAGGATGAAGAAAACAAGCCAGATACCCGCAGAAGCTCTTTATGTCCCATTTCTTACTTCATATCCATCTCACACAACACCTTGTCCTGTGGGACCTGAAAGAAGCGTCAGTATTTCCAGGGCGATTTAGAGAATGAGAACAACATGGCAGCACCATATCCAGGACATTTCTTTCCTTCCAGTGTGAATTGCTTAGTCGCTCGGGAGACGGAGCTGAAAGGGACAAAGAAAGTGCTATTAATTTGTCAGCAGAAAGACTGCTATTGAAATAATATTTCTTGTTCTGTCCTTGGTATTTTGGAGGTTAATGTTTGAGGAAGATTATGTAAGCGGTGCATGTTTGCTTACAACTGTAGATTATCATCAGATTCACGTTTGGCTGTCGAACTGGCAAAAGAACCAAAAACATCAATTCTTACCAGTGACGTTTGTTTCATTAAATCAGGAATGTTGATGGATGAACATTTTGGAAAACAACGTATGCTGTATTTGTTTAAGGTTCCATATAAATAAAAGCATTGTTACAAGTTTTAAATATATCTTTTTGAATTGGAGGGCAGATTGTCACCAGCAGAACATGGCGGCGCTGCTTCCTGCCAGCGTGGCAGATGGTGCGACACGGTCGACTTGCCAGAGGAAGAATTCACTCAGTTTGGATGATTGTTGGGTGATAATCTCCAGCAACAATCAGGAATCTTCAGGGAAGACAGGCAGAAGTGGTCTGCTGTGTTTTATCCAGTTAGATCAGTGACCTAAAAGAAACAGGATGTGGTCTTACACTACGATAAGCTTTTATTTTGGAAGGGTGAGGAGGACTGAAAGGGAAGAATGATGTCATGCTGAGGAGGAAGTTCATCTGCCACTAATGAGAGACACCTGTGCAGGTGTTTGCTTGTTGGTGTGAATACCCACAACTTTATCTCTGAAGGAAAACCTCCACTGTCTGCTGTTCATCATGAAAAACAGACGAGGTGGAGGTTTACTAACCAGACGTGAGTCCAGTCCTGCAGCTACAGATGAGTCCAAACTAAATATCCTTATTTCTAATATATCGTCAAGTACACAATCTTTTTTTGAATGCCTTCATATTAATGTAGCCGAGCTAAATGGCACTTCCATTGGCATTTTTTATAACATTTATGCTATGTATTTTAATACCATCAATTTGATACCAAATTGCTTTCAATTGATCAATATTTTTCAAATGTTTTGCAGTGATAGAAGTAGTCAAATAATGTACTCTAAAATAGTGATGCCACACTATAAAGATATTCAACAAATGTGGGTCTTTAATCAGGTAAAAGTATTATCTGCAAAATGTACTCATCATATCAAAAGTAATTGGGCCATCTAATTTAAATGTCTAATCTGTAACATGGCTTCTTCAAATCACCGGTCTGATAAATGTAGTGCAGTAGAAGAAGCAGCCGATAATATTTACCTCTGAAATGTAGTGAAGTAACAGTGTACAAGTACCTCAAAATTGTACTTGAGTGCAGTCGTCGAGTAAGTGTACTTGGTAACATGCCAATACAGTATATCACGGTGGACGATGTGGTCTGACAGCTGTGATGCTGAGAGAAACACTACGATCGTTTAGAGGTGATTGGAGGACAGTTTAAATTTTGAATCGGTCCCACAAAGAATGAATGTCAACCATTTCTGCAAAAAAAAAAAAAAAGCATCTGTCCAATGGCGACCCTGAACCCACCACCTTCCATTCTTATTGTGAATCATTTTAGTATTCTTTTGAAACCATTAATCTGCTGCTGCTGTGCATAATGATATTGTTCTAGCCAGCTGACCGCCGTCAGCTGCAACCTGCCACAACCACACATTCACTCCGTGATTTGTCACCGGTTGTAAAACGACTCTGAAACAGTGAAAGAGCACAACACGCCTGTTCTCCTGTTACCTGAACAACACGCCTGTTCTCCTGTTACCTGAACAACACGCCTGTCCTCCTGTTACCTGAACAACACGCCTGTTCTCCTGTTACCTGAACAACACGCCTGTTCTCCTGTTACCTGAACAACACGCCTGTCCTCCTGTTACCTGAACAACACGCCTGTTCTCCTGTTACCTGAACAACACGCCTGTTCTCCTGTTACCTGAACAACACGCCTGTTCTCCTGTTACCTGAACAACACGCCTGTCCTCCTGTTACCTGAACAACACGCCTGTCCTCCTGTTACCTGAACAACACGCCTGTTCTCCTGTTACCTGAACAACACGCCTGTTCTCCTGTTACCTGAACAACACGCCTGTTCTCCTGTTACCTGAACAACACGCCTGTCCTCCTGTTACCTGAACAACACGCCTGTTCTCCTGTTACCTGAACAACACGCCTGTTCTCCTGTTACCTGAACAACACGCCTGTTCTCCTGTTACCTGAACAACACGCCTGTTCTCCTGTTACCTGAACAACACGCCTGTTCTCCTGTTACCTGAACAACACGCCTGTTCTCCTGTTACCTGAACAACACGCCTGTCCTCCTGTTACCTGAACAACACGCCTGTTCTCCTGTTACCTGAACAACGCGCCTGTTCTCCTGTTACCTGAACAACACGCCTGTTCTCCTGTTACCTGAACAACACGCCTGTTCTCCTGTTACCTGAACAACACGCCTGTTCTCCTGTTACCTGAACAACACGCCTGTCCTCCTGTTACCTGAACAACACGCCTGTTCTCCTGTTACCTGAACAACACGCCTGTGCTCATGTTACCTGAACAACACGCCTGTGCTCATGTATTTGAATGCCTGGTTGTCTTGGAGTGCCTCATACCTGTTGTGGCTCGGTGTAAAACTTGGTATTAAACAAAACAGTCTTGTATTATATATGAAAAAAATTCAGCTTGATACAACTTTTAAGGAATAAGGGCCAGATTGTGACCCTCTTATTCACAGACAGCGTTGTGCTACTGCTGCACAGATTTATCGACCACAGTGGCAGCAAATGTTACATCGGTGAGCTTTGGGCACCTCAATTTAATTCCATTCACCTCCTGTTTGGATTTTGGCAAAATGTCAGCAGCTGTCTCAAAAACACGCTGACTCTTATCTCGCTATGCAGACGGCAGTAGGACTACGTGGGGAATGAATTGGTGATGTGTTCAGTTTGCTGGCTTTAATATGAAAGATAATTAGAAAACAAATAGTCCTGGTGGAGACGGTGAATGTAATCAGCCAACAGAAAGTTTCCCCACAGATGCCCGTGTAGAAAATCCAAGCAGCAGTAAAGCTCTTTCCCAGTCTTCCTTCATGTAACTGTGCCCCACTTCTGTCAGATCATTATGTATTCTATTGAGGGTATACCTTTTCTTCTAAAGCCAGGATATACAATCCTGCATTTCTTATGACAGCTAATCGGGGAGCGTCCGTTAAGTCTGGTCCCGGGACTGAGCCTGAGATAAGACTCGCTGCACCACTACCTGTCAATAAAAAGTAAAGGAGAGGCAAAACCAGAGTGGCAGACTTTGAAGGGCAAGTTTAAAGCGCTGATGTCATTCACAGATAAAACTTTTATTTATAAAACAATTCTATAAGAATGAAGCATTCACATTCATTGGTATGCTAGCATTGAAGGCATGGTAAAGTTGAACTGAAGGTAAATAATGTACCAGTGGTTTGCCTGTTTTTAGTACTTCAACATGTACTTTATGCTCTGGCAAACAACATTTACAAAAATATCTGCTGTGTTTATTGCAAATTCCTGCCTTGTTGCTTAACTGTACAGTGTCAAGTATGTATGAGTATACATACATGTTTCATAGATAGAAAAGATGATATATATACAAGATACATATAAACAGAAAAACAAACCAGGCAGTTAAGCAGTCATCTGAAAAACACATACATCCAATGTTTTCATTGGAAATTACATTCTTCAGCAAAACACAACCAAATCCAGTAGGCTACATTTAAAATGAAGTGAATAAACATCAAACCGTGTTATCTTTTTTTTTGTATTTTATTGAGGAGGAGACCAAATCTGTAGCCAAGAGTTCAAGACTTCACCCAAAAGGTTTCTTCGCTAAGATATACATGATCAAACCTAGTAATAAATAAAAACAGCAGTAATAACATTAAAACCTGTACAGATAGAAAATATTTCAAATATATAGGCAAACAGTGTACTTTAGTGCACAAAATACAGCAAAAAGGCTTCGTTGCATAAGTCGGTCTCCTTCCTGTATATTTGGGTCAACGTCGTCATCTCTTCTCAGGAAGTAAGACGAGACCATTGCAGCTCTTTGGGTGCATCTCAACAGCTTTTTCTCAGTGCCTCCTTTTCTTTTCTAACTAAAATGCAATTCATAAAAGCCATGATCTGCAGGGTTTGGTTCTGTGAAACCAAATAAGAATCAATACTTTACTCATCCTGAAGCCATGTGAAAACTGTACCGAACCACCAGTGTGCCTGCCTGAGACTCTTAATTCATCTCGGTAGCCTGTGGCTCTATCTGCTCTGTGGACTTCAGCCCTTCTTTCAACGTTTGACTGAGAAGGACATTCTCCCCATTTCTTCATTAAAAAAAAGGTCAAACACCAAATAAAGACTGCAAGTCAGGAGGAGCCGCGGGGCGAAACTTGAATAGGATACGTCACTCAGACGGTCTGTGGGGACGAGGTGAATTCCCAGAGAGCCGAGGAGATCGCACATCATTGCTTGGCAGATTCATGGCAGTCATTATCATCAGGACAGAAATCACCTCACTTCACCTCTCTCGGGGGAGAAACCAGGTCTGCTAGCCAATAGGCCTCCACCAGAGCAGATCATTTACACCGAACCTTTAGCAGGCGGGTGTGAGACTTCCTGAACTGACTTCCAAGTTCAGGCAGAGCTTCACAACCACCCCGACGTTTGGCCACCGGGGTTTCTCCTAAGAAGAGGCAGCGTTTCCAGAGCTCTCCGCTGGATCATAAAAACAGTCTTCATTCACAACAGAAGTCAGACTTTGGACGCTGAACTCTCTCTCCAGCAGCACGTTGAGGTCCACCGTCCCAGACGCCGCCGCCGCGTCCGTCTGGCTGTCCAGTGACCTGCTCTGCTCCTTCATGTTCAACAGTGCACCCTGGCTCCTCCGGAAACTGTTGCTTTTCCTCTTACCAGCGTTGAAGTGTCCTCGCGCCAGCTTGGGCTGGATCTCCGGAGTGTCCCCGCCCTCCTCCGGTTGAACGCAGGGGGCGGGTGCACATTTAGACACGGCGTCCTCCGACAGTTTAAGTTGGAGGAACTGAGCCTCAATTGCACTCGTTGGGGAGCTGCTGTCTCCGCTGTCCCTCCTTGTTCCCCCCTCACTGAAGCCGTCATCATCTTCATCACTTAAGATATCCGACTCTTTCACAGAGGCGGAGCGGGGTTGGGAGTTGGACCCATGTGCATGAGACCAGTTCTGCTGGACGAGGAGGATGTGTGAGTCTGAGGAGGTGCCGGCAGGAGGAGCCCCAGATAAACTGTAGGTTCCACTGCTGAGGCTTCCCTCGTCGGAGTCGGGCCCCGGCCTGGGATTCCCACTCTGGGTGGAGAGTTCTCCGAGTGGCTGCTTACACAACCAGGAAGCCCGGGAGGAACCTGGTACCAAAAGTAGAGACGGATGTCAGAAACGTGACTCTTATGAGCCAAACACTGGCACCATAAGCATTTTATGACCTCAAAAAGTAAGATACGATCATCTCTAAAGTACACAGATTCAGGATTCAGGAAGCCAGATGACTTCAAACTCTACTTAGCGAGAATAACTTCTATGTGGACACGTTTTAAAAAGGAAACCTTCCCAGGATGCAGTGCCTGGTACTCAACACGCGTCAAGTGTTTCATCGGTCTTAAATTGGAGGAAATATCTCCTCAATAGAACATCCAGAAGTATGTTTGGTAGGAATGGTTGTGACAGCTCACCCAGCCTGGCGGAGGAGGGCAGAAGGGCCAAGCGCTCCTTACAGCTCCTCTCCAACGGGGCCTCGCTCCTCACGTTCCTCCTCACGTTCTCCCGTAGGATGGAGCGGACCACCTTGATGATGTTGACTTTGCTCTCCGGCACACTGTGGAGATCACATCAGAGGGACCACATTAACATGAGTATGTTACACCTGATTTTAGAAACTAAATACAGAGAAAGAGGCCGCTCCATTGTGTCCCCAGCGAAATGGTTGATTTGATTCATTAGGACGGATCCCAATTTCACAGTGTGTAATGAGAATTACCAATTTGGTCACAGGCTTCACTCACACACTTTGTAGACACTTTGTATTATTAAAAGCTAGAACAGCAGAGACCATTGGACAATAATCCAAGGCAATAGCCAAATTTTTGTATTTGGGGTCCCCGGTACGAAAAAAAAGATAATTTTACGATGTAGATGTATGATTGTATTGATTTAAAATATAAGTATCACTAACGTTATTAATCCTTTTAATCTGTACATGAATCAATATGTAAAAACAAGTGGAATTAAAACTACAGTCATATGATAGCATGTCGTCCAAAATATGATAAAAAAAATTAAACTGTAGCATGTCGTCCAAAATATGATAAAAAAAATTAAACTGTAGCATGTCGTCCAAAATATGATAAAAAATGTCATACTATAGACTATTGTCTAAAATATGATAAAAAAATCATACTATAGCATGTCGTATAAAATATGATAAAAAGTCATACTATAGCATGTCGTCTAAAATATGATAAAAAAGTCACACTATAGTATGTAGTCTAAAATATGATAAAAAAAAGTCATACTATAACATGTCGTCTAAAATATGATAAAAAAAGTCACACTATAGCATGTCGTCTAAAATATGATAAAAAAAAGTCATACTAAAGCATGTCGTCTAAAATATGATAAAAAAAAGTCACACTATAGCATGTCGTCTAAAATATAATAAAAAAAGTCATACTATAGCGTGTCGTCTAAAATATGATAAAAAAAAGTCATACTATAGCATGTCGTCTAAAATATGATAAAAAAGTCATACTATAGTATGTAGTCTAAAATATGATAAAAAAAAGTCATACTATAGCGTGTCGTCTAAAATATGATAAAAAAAGTCATACTATAGTATGTAGTCTAAAATATGATAAAAAAAAGTCATACTATAGCATGTCGTCTAAAATATGATCAAAAAGTCATACTGTAGCATGTCGTCCAAAATGTGACAAAAAAGTCAAACTACAGCATGTCGTCCAAAATATGATGTCATACTTTGGACAACATGCTATAGTATGACTTTTTATCACATTTTGGACAACATTAAAGAAATATGATATATGTGCTATTTCTGACGGCATGCTATAAGTATGACTTTCGTTAAAGTTATGTTAGCCAGCAGAGTGGCGCAGCTGTCAGCGTTATTGTCTGGCAGTCTGAAGGTCATTGGTTCAATTCCCGCCTCTGACAGTCTATGTTGAATTTGCATCTTTCTGCAAAACTAATAAGTTAAAAGTCCACTTTATCGTCCATAACATGGATGACTAACTTATGCCTGTAGTCCATAATGTAAAACATTTCATTCAACAAGAATCCTCCACACACAAAGTTCCAGGCCCCCTGTCAGCGCTGGCTTGGAACTGCACCATTTTGCTGCCTTTATTGCATGCTTGCCTGACTTATATGACTTTTAAACATGTTAGGGAAGAGCGATCAACAGTGCAGTGGTTGGCATGGCTGCCTCCCAGTCAGAAGGTTCCAGGTTCGAGACTCGCTCTGGAAATGGTGACATTGAAATGCAAGATGCAATGTCACGTCGAGGGCAAGAATCGAACCTGGAACCTTCTGACTGGAAGGCGAAAACACTAACCACTCCACCACAGCACCTTCTTCCAGAAAATGTTTAAAAGTCATATAAGTGAAGTAAGTCAGACAAACATGCACTAAAGGCCACACAACCCCGCAGTCGCTAGTGTCGTCGTCTCACTATCAGGAAGTACTCGCTTCGATCAGGGGCTTGGAACTCTGTCTGTGGTGGATTGCATGTTCTAGCTTGAAGTGTGACTTTGTCACATTTACGACTATATGCATGATGTTTGATTTACATCATGGACTACATGCATGATAACATGCATAAGTTAGTCGTCCATGTTATGGATGACATATTTTAATTTACTTATTACTATGCCGGAACATGCAAATTCCACATAGAAAGTCCCAGGCCGGGATCGAACCGGGGACCTCGAGATTGTGAGACGACGACACTGACGACTGCACCATTGTGCTGCATGGCATAACTTCAACGGAAGTCATACTTATAGCATGTCGTCCAAAATATGACCAAAAAGTCAT
>NW_027210799.1:577500-676315 GCF_029030835.1 Brachyistius frenatus | reverse complement strand
ATATTTTAAATGACATGTTATAGTATGACTTTTTTATCATATTTTAAATGACATGTTATAGTATGACTTTTTTATCATATTTTAGACGACATGTTATAGTGTGACTTTTTTATCATATTTTAGACGACATGCTATAGTATGACTTTTTTATCATATTTTAGACGACATGTTATAGTATGACTTTTTTATCATATTTTAGACGACATGCTACAGTGTGAATTTTTTATCATATTTTAAACGACATGTTATAGTATGACTTTTTTATCATATTTTAAATGACATGTTATAGTATGACTTTTTTATCATATTTTAAATGACATGTTATAGTATGACTTTTTTATCATATTTTAAATGACATGTTATAGTATGACTTTTTTATCATATTTTAAATGACATGTTATAGTATGACTTTTTTATCATATTTTAGACGACATGTTATAGTATGACTTTTTTATCATATTTTAAACGACATGTTATAGTATGACTTTTTTATCATATTTTAAATGACATGTTATAGTATGACTTTTTTATCATATTTTAAACGACATGTTATAGTATGACTTTTTTATCATATTTTAAATGACATGTTATAGTATGACTTTTTTATCATATTTTAAACGACATGTTATAGTATGACTTTTTTATCATATTTTAAATGACATGTTATAGTATGACTTTTTTATCATATTTTAGACGACATGCTATAGTGTGACTTTTTTTATCATATTTTAGACATGTTATATGTTATAGACATGATAGTTTTTTTTATCATATTTTAGACGACATGTTATAGTATGAATCATATTTTAAATGACATGTTATAGTATGACTTTTTTATCATATTTTAGACGACATGTTATAGTGTGACTTTTTTATCATATTTTAGACGACATGTTATAGTATGACTTTTTATCATATTTTAAATGACATGTTATAGTATGACTTTTTTTTAATCATATTTTAGACGACATGTAATTTGTAAGGGGAGAGGTAACTTCTGGGTTACCTTCCTATCCGGTGGAGGCGGTAACGCACCTTTCGCTGAATTCCCATCCGCCATAAATCGCCAAAGAATGAATCAGAATTGTCCCCCGCGGGTCTCCGTAGCGCAGCAGCCGTTTTGTTGACATTTTTTTGTTTCTCCCCAATCAGCTGATCGCTGGTCGAGTTTTTAACGAGAACAGCTTCAGCTGCAAACATGGTTTCACTCCCGTCCGCGCCGCCATTCAGCTCGAGCAAAACCCGCTGAACAGTTAACGTATGTCGAGGGGAGGAGGGGAGGAGGGGAAAACAAACAAACAAACAAACAACAACAACAACAACAACCGGAGCGGCTCGCGATGACGGTTAACGTCTAACGGCGACGTCACGTTTAAAAACCCGGCGGAGAAGCTAACGAGCTGTAAACATCGGCAGAAGTGAAGCCATGGAGGGGATCTTACACAAATGGACCAACTACATGACCGGTGAGAGCCCGTCTTCTGTCCCCGTCCTCTGTCCCCGTCCTCGGTCCCCGTCTTTAAACCCAACCTCGGTCGTCTCCTCACCAGTGGGTCGGTTCACGTCTTAGCTCACGAGGCTAAATATTAGCAGTAAATACACATCGACGGCGTTTAAAGATAAATTCACGTTTTGACTCCAACGTTAATTAAGAGTCAACATTAATAGTTCAATTAAAAAAAAATAACATCAACATCAGGCATCTGATTTCTCCTCATTTCAACAGCGATGAAAACACTGGTGGTCATATCCTAGGAAAAGTACTATATTGTAGAAATTAGACATTATATGTTAAAAAATCAACTTGTGAAAGTACAAAATTGGCATTTTTATGGATTTATAGCAAGGGATTTTTTTTTAAATTTTTTTTTTAATTAGTGCTTCCCAACCTAAGGTTCCAGGTCCTGGAAAGGGTCACCGGATGGAAAACAAGAAAATGCAAAGCGTGAATGCTTAAAAAAAAAGAAGCTGAATATTCCAAAATAAAAGTATAAATGTCAGACTGAATATTCCAAAATAAAAGTATAAATGTCAGACTGAATATTCCAAAATAAAAGTATAAATGTTCGACTGAATATTCCAAAATAAAAGTATAAATATCAGACTGAATATTCCAAAATAAAAGTATAAATGTTAGACTAGATATTCCAAAATAAAAGTATAAATGTTAGACTAGATATTCCAAAATAAAAGTATAAAATATCAGACTGAATTTTCCAAAATAAAAGTATAAATGTCAGACTGAATTTTCCAAAATAAAAGTATAAATATCAGACTGAATATTCCAAAATAAAAGTATAAATGTCCGACTGAATTTTCCAAAATAAAAGTATAAATATCAGACTGAATATTCCAAAATAAAAGTATAAATGTCAGATAATGCCCTCAAAAAGCTGAATAGTTTGTTAGTTGAACGGTTGAAGTCGTTGGCGACTCAGAATAAATAGATAATCATAAAGTTGAAGGAAGTTTCTGTCCTCAATTGAGCCTTTTTTTTAAAAAAGTTTATTCAAAATGAAACCAATTTGGAAATGAATTTGACACTTTGGCGTAACAATAAATAAATAAAAAGTCAGAAGCATTTGAAATGTGTTTGTCATTTTAGTGTCAAATCTGGTTCAAATGAAAAAAGTAAAATCCTCCCAAACAATGAGGTTATTTTCCACCACTGGTTTTATATGTCGTTCACATTGTCTGCTGATGGAAGTGAAAACCAACCCTTCGGTGACGCAGACTAAAGGGGCATCTGGCCTTAATCACAGCAGCGTGGCATGTCTATAAATAATAAGGGCCAGAGGACGAAATATAGTCGGCTCACGCCCCCGATGACTCCGGCTGTAACCTGCTTTGTGTTGAACGCTCGGCTCGGCAGTTTTAAAAAAAAAAGCACATGAACACAAAACAGCAGTTTCTAAAGGTGTTTGCCACTTCTGGAGGAAACTCAACATTTTTGTAATTCACGTTTCAAGACCAAATTCTCAAATCTGAATATTTGCAGATTTGTTTAAAAAAAAATTGTTTTATTATTATTAGAAAATGAATTCTCTTTTGGGATTTTGGACACCCGTGATGAGCTTTTCTGCTGAAGTTTTGGAGACCAAACTGCATCGATTAATCCAGAAAATAAAGTACTGAACATCAGATGTCTGCAGATAAAATGTTTGTTCTTCCACTTCATTTATTGGCGAATCCACAAACTGTTCCCTCCTTTTCACGCGATCATTTCTTGGTGTTGTTGAGCTCCATCGGCGTCGACTCCTGCCGTGTTTCTTCGGTATTGAACACGCGTGTTTTTGTCGCCACCAGGCTGGCAGCCTCGCTGGTTCGTCTTAGAGAACGGCGTCATCTCTTACTACGACAGCGAGGACGACGTCGGCAAAGGAAGCAAAGGCTCCATCAAGATGTCCGTGTGCGACATCAAAGGTGAGACGCGTCTTTTTTTCTCCCCCCTCCTCCCCCCCCCCCGCTCGCTCACTTACGACCTCACGCTACTCCGTGTCTCAGTCCATCCGACAGATCCGACCCGCCTGGAGCTGATCATCCCCGGCGAGCAGCACTTCTACGTGCGAGCGGTGAACGCGGCGGAGAGGCAGCGGTGGCTGGTGGCTTTAGGGTCGTCCAAAGCTGGAACGCTGGACAGTCACAAACACAGAGGTAAAACAAACAAACAAAAATCTGGAGAAAAAAAATAATAAAAATAACGTTTTTAGGGGTAATCGTGTTTTTTTTTTTTTTTTTTTTTTTTTTGTTCACTAAATTCAGCAGGATTTATGCAAAAAAATCCAAACAAAAAACATTTTTGCAAGAAGTTTGTGCTGCATTTACATTATTTAAGTGTAAATATTTATCCAGCTTCATCCGTTTTATAAATTTAACATATTTTCTCCTCCGTTTCCAGGTCCTGACTGTCTGAAGACTAAAATGTCTGAACTCCGTCTGTACTGCGACCTCCTGGTCCAGCAGGTCCACACCATCCAATCACAGCAAAGCGCCGACACAGAGACCACGCCCACTTCTGAGGTGAGCAACACAAGAGACCTTTTAATGCAGGTTCATGCCGGAGAGACACAGACACAGTTTATAAACATGATGTCGGTTCTCCTGAAAGAGGCTTAATGAATCCAAACTGAAGTCCAGACTTGTTTTTAAGACCAATTGAATAAAAAAACTAAATTGAACGTGACGGTCGACAGAAAATTCTCACTTTTTGTCTCGGAGCTGCCAAAAAAACAAAAAAAACATTAATGAAACTGAATCCACCTGCTAAATACATCAAAATAGAAGACTAGAAGTAACAACATGCATTAAAACACTTTTTTTTTTTTTTGGCTCCTACTATAAAAAAGAAAATTGACACAATCTGCATCTCATTTGTTTTTAATTTCTCGGTTTTGTGTAACACTTCAGCTGATTATCGATCTCTCTGCAGGCGTCGCTCCTCAGCGCCACCTGTGCCACGTTCATCAGGACTCTGGAGGAGTGCATGACCCTGGCCAACCAGAGTTTGACCCCCGACCTCCGACCTCCCGAAAGGGTAATTTTCAACCATCTTTAAAGGACAATAACATCGAGCTCGGACGGCATGAAAAATGCAGGTTTACGTAGAAGGAAAGACATCATCCATAAATCACTAAACGACTCAGTCTCAGTAATCAGAGAGCTTTCATTTGGCCCCGGATACATTTTTGTTTTATTCCTATTTAATTGTATTTTTTTCCCGCTTCTTATTAATCGCCTGACGCCTGCGGGCTGAAATAAAAGTCTCAGCAAGAAAACGATCTCCAAAAAAAAAAAATGAAATGTCACTAGTTAGATAAGCTTTGCCAAATGATAATATGGATTAAAAGTGAGCAAACGGTTTGGAAGTTGAAATGGATTCTCATTTGAAGAGCCTTGTTCGGTGGGAAGTGACTGACGGGAACTAAAGTTAACGAGTCGCGGGGCTCCTATTTTTAATTAGAAAATGTTTCGGAGAAGGAAGCTGAAACTGAAACAGTTCTGTTTTGATCGTGAACGTCTTCTTCTGCACAGATGAAGAGGTCCATCAGTCACCCGGGAACCTACAGCTTCGACAGGTGAGTTGAAACGCACGCGTTCATTATATTAATTAATTCAATTGAATGAAAATCACTTCCTGTCAAACCTGCTTTATTTAAACTTGAGATCGTGACCTGCTGTACAAATAAAAAACAGAAAAAGCATCAACATTTTCTGCAGTTCATTATAAAGCATCACTTTTAGGATGTCGCTTTTTTTTTTTTTTTTTTTTTTTTACTGAATAAATATTAACTTCAGCCTCTAGGGGGCAGCATCGCAGCACCCGGCTGGAAATCTGTCACATGTTCAGGCTTTCCACAGATTACTTCAGTTTATTGTAAAAAAAAACAATAAAAAAAACATTTCAGTTATCAGAAGAATATATATTACATTTAACTTTCTCTGTTTATTTTAGGCATTTCTAAAACAGCAGGAAGTTTTACAACAAGAAAAACCCGGTTCAGTGTTCATCCTGTTGCTAAGCGACGGACTCGGAAAGAGTCCATTTGTCCTTTTAAAGATGCCACGATGTGTTTTTCATCAGTTTTTGTGATCACATTTTGTTTGTGATTTAAAGTCGGGATTTTCAGTGTTTCTCCTCTTTGCTTTTTGTTTTCTTTGCTACATGTTGGTTTTCTGAGAAGCTGAAACACGTTTGAATCGTAACATTTTTGTTGACCTTGAAAATCAAACCGGCGAGAAACAAATGGTTTTATCTTTCTTTGACTCCTCCACCTTCACATTTTCTCTTTATCTCCACACGTGCTGGATAAAAAATGTTTTTAAAAAAAGGAAGGGGAGGATCGAAAGCTCCCGTTTCCTTTTTTTCCTCACGAGTAGATTTAAGGTTTTAGAGTCGCTGATAACTTTAATCTCTGGAGAGACAATAAAGAGTTCAAATTGTGACTTTTATCTCTGCTGACGGAGCAAATTTCTCCTGATCTGAGATATTTGTTTTTGTATCGCATCAACAGATAAAAGTTGGATCAGGAGGTGAAGTTTGTCCGACATGTAAAAAGAGCGTGTTTGTTTGTTGTTGTTTTTATAATCGTTGTTTTTGTTTTCCTCCTCAGGTCAGGTGTGCTGAAGGAGTTCGTGAGTGCAGGTCAAAGGTCAACTCAGCGCCGCAACCGGACGTGCTCCGACAGCTCAGTTTACGACACCGAACGTGAGACACTGCCCCCCCACCCCCGCTCCACCCCATTAATATTTGCTCCCCCATGCGTTGGACTCACCCCACCTGATGTTTGTGGTGTTGCAGGCGTCCTGCCCGGCTTCAACGGCGACTCGTCCTCCATCCCCGAGGAGAGAGGAAGCAGCACGAGCCCGAAGACCACGCCCACCGACACGGACACGGACCTGTCCATCTGAAGACCCGGAGACGTCCGCCTGAAGACCCGGAGACGTCCGTCGGGAAAAACCTGCGCAGAACTCGGAGATTAAATAAATAAAGACGCTGACGTCGTCACACACGGGACGAGTTGACGGATGCTTCAAACCTCCTGCAGGAAGTCGGCCGATTGAACACGAGCACTTTGGGGTCGATGAACTAAACGTTTCTCAACACCTTTTTTTTTTTGTTATTGTTTTTGAAGTGTTTCGGTCACACGGTACAAAACCAGAGAGACAGAAGCTGCTGAACTTTGACCTGCTGGGACGAGACGACGACCTCGCCGTCCTCTCGTTTCCCTCCGCGGACACTTTCGGAGCCGTCGGACGAGAGGACGGGGGGGGAGGAATAAAAAAAAACTGCACTTCCTGTTTCCAGCAGGTGGATTTTCTTGAGTTTGGACCCAGATGATTGTATCAGGCAGCTCCTCGACCCCTCCCACACCACAACCCCCAGGTGACGTTGCCACAGCTGCTTTAAAAACGGACCCGGCGAATGTACGGAGGATCTTTAATCGTTGTGTTTGTGGCCACAAAAAAAACAACCAACAAGTATCACACAGCCAAAAAAGTTTTGTTCCAAAATCCAGAAAGCAGAAGCTTCTATTTTCTGCCTTTTTTCCACAAGAACTCTTCTTTCTCTTGGAAAACTCTTCGAGCGTCTTGAAGTAAATTGAAGTAAAAACACACACACACACACACACACACACACACACACACACACACACACACACACACACACACACACACACACGAGGAGTTTTTGAGCCTTTCAGACGCTCCCGTTTTGCACAAATGTAATTTATCTACATTAAAGCTGGCGCCTTTTTGTTTTTCTTCCAGCTCCTCGAGCAGAACGCTGTTTTTTATTTGTTTTTTTTTAGTGTTCGGGAGCGGCAGCTCTTTTTTCCTGCGATGTTTGTTCTTCTCGAGCGTTTCCTGCCTCCAGGTGTCGAATTCCAGCCGAACGCGACCGCGTCGGCACGTCGGCGGTAAATTCAGAAATAAAAAAATAAAAAATCACCAAACCGGTTTGAATCTATTTTTGAAAAGCGCTTTTTATCGTAGCGTGTACGAGGAAAACAAACGCAAAGAAACTACGAATACAGAAAACGGCGATGCGACTTCGACCTGTACGACTCGTCGGTTTTTTTTTTTATTTTGATTTTCTGCGACTAAACTCGAAACTTCCTCTGTTTTGAATTTGGTTCGTTTCGTTCACAGATTAGTTTCAAGTTTCTGTTGAGCTTGTTTGGTGCTTTTCAGCCTGTTTTGACGTTTAAACAAAACGCATAAATCAGTCGGCATGACGACGCCGGTCCTTCGCCGGTCGTCGTCTTGTTTCGTCCGTTTCAGCAGCTGCCAACACAAACGGCCTTTTTTTGTGTTCTTTCTAAGACTGCGTGCAGATCGTTGTCCATCAGCGCTCCAGTTGAACATAATCATTTCTTCTGTGCGGCCGACGTGGAAGATTTCGACGCCTTTTTGCGATTTTATTGCTTTTCTAAGCGAAAATCTTTGACGGGGCGTCGAGAAACGAAGCTCAAATTAGGAGAATCGAAAACTCTCCTCTGATGTCGTGAGATTTTACTGTTTTAAAACACACGAGCAAAAAAAAAAAAAGAAAAAAAGTAAGAAAGGCATTTTTAAAATGTGGGTTTAGCGGGACGTTCACGCTTCGTCCCCAAAACACGTCTCGTGCTTTAGTACATTTTGTATTTACCTTCATGACGTTTTTAGGCCCGAACAGACTGAATTTTTCGATTTGTTTGAACTTCCAGCCGGAGAGATGAACTCATCCTGCAGTCCTTCACGCCGACACACAGTCCGGACACGTGGTTGTTTTAGCACTTTAAAGTCTTTATATTTTCAAATGTACTGTAAGAACTGGAGATTAGTGACGAAAGTACCGATGATTGTGTTTACATGTAAAAAACACACACACACACACACACACACACACACACACACACACACACACACACACACACACACACACACACACACGCCTCCCTTCCTGCTTTGACTTCCACAGCTGCTCCGGTTACATGAATGTCTCCGCGTTAGTTTTTAAAAGACCTTCATCATGATTTTTATTTGATCTTTTTTAACTGTCCAGATTCATCTCCGACTCACTCGCGTCGTCTTTTGGGGGGAAACCTGCTCATCTGCTTTCGCCTCGGGTCATAAGATTTTGGCACCACTCTGGTGTTTGTCCTGCAAATAATGTGAACGTCTTCTTCAAGCAAACGAGACGTGACGTGTTCAGTAAAGCCCGAAGCCGCGCGGTTCTCAGAAACTGGTGTTCACCATCCAGACGTGGGACGTCGTGCTGCCTTCGACTGTTCGTTTCCACTCTGGGACCTTTAAGCCCCGAAAGTTAGCCCGCTTCCAAACATGTGCCAACGAGAAAACTTTCTTAAATCTACGCTAGCCGTTTCCCCCCGTTTCCAGTCTTTATGCTAAGCTAAGCTAAATCGTCTCCCGGCGGTTTCGATCTTCCGACTCGATTCTCTGCCGCAAAAGTGAATCGACTTCGTTTCCCCCCGAAAAAAGATCAAACTCTCCTTTTAAAGCTTCACAAAAAACAGCTGTGATTTCGAAGGAACGAGCGAGGACAAAAATACGTGAACTGAACTGCTGAATGAAATCGTTTTACTGTAGGTTTTTTAGTTTTTTTTTATTATTGTTTCATTTGTGGCCAAACCAGCAGAGATTTTTTTTTTATGCCTTAAAGTGTCTCTGCACAACGTGACGTGTGTGTGGTTGTATCAGATCAGATTTTCATTGTCTAAATTAAAAAAAAAGAAAAAAGTATTTAAACCTGAAGTGATTTCTGAGTAGTTGTTGTTTTTTTTTTATTATTTTGAATTTAAGTGTGTATTTAAGGGGTTTATAACACACACCTGTGTAACCTGGGGCCTGGAGGACGATCCTGCAGTGTGTTTACAGAGAGAGGGAGGGTGTGTGTGTGTGTGTGTGTGTGTGTGTGACCCACTGTGTACTCTCACAACATAAAAGAGACACGCAACGCTCACCTGAAGACTCGTTCACACGAACAATCGCAGCTGCGTGACGGCGGCAGTCGAGTTGCATCCTGGACGAGAAGAGGAGCACGCGAGGGATCGGTGAGTTCACGATCAATCATACGATCTACAGCAATATTAGATATACAACGTGATATGTTACTCAGACTTAAAACTGGATTTTCTATTATGAGTAACTCTGCTGAATCTGCGTTTAAAAATTGTCCAAAAAGTCCAAAGATTTTCAGTTTACAAAGAAAAAAAAAGCAGCAAATTGTCGAGACTGAGTTTCTTTATCTGTTCGTTGTTGAGAAATGACTGAAAAGATTTAGAAACGATTCAAATCGATGTAGATTATTCCAGTCAGAACATAATTAAGTGTTTATCGGATAGTGACGTGAAAAAAAAAAAGTGTTTCAAAATAAACTAAATAAAAGTTTAAAAAAAATAAAATCTTACATCACATATTTTAAGAGGTTTTTTTTTTTCCAACTTTTCAGGCAGCTTCTCATCTTGTTTCCTTTAGTGGTTCAGATGATTTTTCAGAAGGAGTTGATGGTGATTTTACAGTAAAACCGACGTCCTGAATGAGACAATCTGCGTCCGTTTTATTTGCATTGAGGGTGCTGAAGGAGGCGGAGTCACTGCAGCGGAGCAGGACGGAGCGATGAGTGGAGGACCCACAGGTGGAGGTGAGTCACCCGCCTGTTCGACCTCGGGACGTCCGTCTCTCTGTGATCTTAATGTCTTTTCTCATGTTTTGTCCGTCTGAAGGACTTCGGTCCAGCTCTGAAGGATCCACGGAGAGTCCAAAACAATCAAAGGTAGCCTCTTTATATTTTATATAACATCCTGAAAGTTTCTGTGTTTTCAGTAAAAAAAAAAAAAAATTCAATAAAACAACGACTTCCTGTTTCATCTGTTGACACTCATGATCAATAAACTCCGACGGTATTTTGTCGTTTTTGGTTATGAGGACTTGAAGGACTAAAGGATGTTTTATGAAATACTCTCCTGACTGTTTGCATGACTTTTCATCCCTCAGTCCAGATCGGGTCCAGACGTCCTCAGCCTGTCTCCCTGCGCTGCCTGCTACAACCAGAAGGGGCGCTACACCTCTAGGTGGGGGCGCGACGGAGAGTCCAGCTCTTCGGCCGAAGACTCTGGACCGGAGGCGGAGTCGGAGGCGGAGTCGGAGTCGAGCTCCAGCAGCAGCTCCTGCGCCGCGGCAGAAACACCCGAGAGGACGTCGCCGGTAGGTGGAGGCGACGCCGAGGAAGAACCCGGAGGAGGAGGAGGAGGAGGAGAGGAGGAGGACGAGGAGGAGGAGACGCCGACGGGCCGGAGAGCCGGGGCGACGGAGCGAAGAGGACGGGGAGGACTCGAAGGGCTCCGCTCGTCAAGTCCTTCTCTCTGCCGGCCTCGCTCAAGCCTCGCCTCGCCCGTCTCTCTCTCTTGCCCCGCCCCCCCACCGTCGTCTCCACCCTCCACCTGCAGGTGACGCCGCAGGAGCGCGACGAGGAAACCTTCTACCCCATCCGACGACGCCGGTCGGCGAAACGGCGAAACGAAACCAAGCGGGGAATCGGAGGAACCGACCACCCGCCGCCTCCGCAGCCGTCTTGGTGGCAGCCGATGGGGTTACCGTGGCAACAGGGGTCACCAGCGACATCACGGCAGCATCCAGCGCCGCCGCCGCCGCCGCCTCACCGTTTCCTCCCACGTGCGTATCCGCACGCGCTCGCGCCGTGCTGCTCCTGTTGCCGTGGTAACACGCCCCACGCGTGCTGGACGTTGTAGCAGCGGAGATATTCAACGCCCGCAACGTCCAACAAAGAGGTGAAACACGACGCGACGACCGAAGAGTTCGTGGCCGTCGACCCGACAGCCGTCGAGACATTTTGAATGTTTTAAAAATGTTACGGGGAATAAATCCAGAAGTCGTTGAGACACGCGGATCACGTCCGTCAGGATCTCATGTTCATCCACGTCGTCACGGAGGAAATCGTCCATCACCAGTAAGTGAACGCAGGTGTGTGCGTGTTGCCGCGGACGACGGAGACGTTTTCGAGATGGAGAGTTTCCAAACAACAACAACAACAACAACAACAACAAGGGGCTCTTTGTACGACGTGTGTGTGGTTGGTTTCCACCTACAGCAGCCAGAGAGTCTCTCCAGATGTCTCCGCCGAGACGACGGGTTTCCGCTACGACTGCCAGCACACGCACACGCACACGCACACGCACACTGATGTCATTGGTGGCAGGTTTTTGTGAGTCGGGGGTAGAAAATGCAAATGGATCCCAAACACGACAACTTTCTTCCCTTTCCGTTATTTTTCTCTTTTCCAAATAGAAAATAAAAACTTTTTTCCACTTTGATGTTGAAAATCTGCCTCGAAACGTCATCCGGTGATTCACGTTCAACAGGGAACAAGTGCGTCGCTCTTCGAAACTGCAGTTTCGGTCGTTTTAAACCAATAAAAATGATGCTGAGATCGGCGACTTTTTGAAGCGGGGGGGAACTCGTCAGGAAATTAAAAGCCCACGTTAAGATCCATAATGTGGGTCGAAATATTCTGATGCAGGAAGAAAATAAAACCCGCAGAGATTTTAAAGCACGTTAACGAAGTGGTGGTCTTCATTTTTTTTTTAGTCTGAGTGATGTTCTGGTTTTGAAATCTTTAAAAGGCGTTAATGTTGAAACTCGGGTATCTGATACGTGATAAAGGAGCTGCAGAAGAAGCTCCGCAGACACCAAGTTTTATTTATTTTATTGTTTGACAGCTGACTGTTACATATAAAAAATAAATAAAGGTTTATTATTTAGTTTTAAAGTCTTATAAAAACAGTATTTAATCGTCTTAGCTGCAGAATTAAAGCACAGATAGTAGAAATAGTCAAATATCCTGCATGCTGCAAAAACATGGAAATAAAAGAGAAGCATAATTCCCCCTTTGACTAGTAAAGAATAAATTTAAATAATAATATATGACTTACTGAACACATTTCATAGATATCAAATATGATGTTTCCTTGAAATGATTTAACACTTCCTTTCTTTATGAAGGAATATTTGTATTCCCCTCACAGTGAATCTATTAAAACCAAACACGCAGGTTATTAATCTTTGATCTGAATTTATGAATCTGTGCTTCCACGCCAGCGTAGATAAAAAAAAATAAAAACAAAAAAAAGTACTGCGTGATTCCCGAGAGGCTCGTGAGTCTGAAAACTTTAAATCATTTGGAAAAAACTTGATGAAAAGCTCGCGGCCGACTGACATCATCTCCGACGTTTCCTTTTCTGGGAATTTAAATACGCACATGTGGTGATGTTTTATAATATGATTTCATTATTTGAAGACTCTACATTTACTGGACAGAAACGAAGGCTTCACTTTTATTCCTGGCGGCTCGAACGAGGCTTTGAAACCGTTTTACACTTCATGTACGGAAATCAAATTTAGTAACCTGAATACATGAAATATGATAAATCCATGTAATTTTTTTTAAAGAACGGTCTTCGTTTCCCGCTCAAGATGTTGAAAGAAGAGTTGAGGTGTGTCGGCGGTGAATATTTCTAAATCCTTGCTATCCTAAAAATACACAAAAACACTCCGATTAAATATATTAAGATATTATAAAACAGCATTTAAAGCTCATTTCTCAACACAAGTCTTACTTCAAAAAAAGAATTCATCTTATGATCACAAATTAATCTGTAAAACTTTTATGTAGTTGTGAAACAAAGGAAATGTATTTTCAGAGTTAATTTGATGTTTTCTTTACTAATACAGACTATAAAACCCAATTATTATTATTATTTGACACATTAAATCAACTCTTCTTTTATCCTTGAGTGTAAATCTGTGTAATTTTAAGTCTTCTCAACTACGATCTTTTCCTAAATCTAACCACGTGTTTTTGGCGCCTGACTTTTCACCGCTAGGTAAAACGTGACACAGACGCCCTCTGGTGGACCGACAGGTGTATTACACTCTAAATATATCTGCAGGTTAGCGTCGTCACAGATACTTGCTTTTAAACTACGTGTTCACAACGACGGCTGCTTCGAAGTTACCGCAACACGATGCAATATACACACGGCCAGTAGGGGGCAGTATGGAGACGTGACAGAGACCTGCAAAACTACACGAAAACAAGTCTGAGACCGTTCATTGTTTACATCAGAAAAAAAAAAATCCAGATGTTTTAATAGTATCCTTGTTTCTCTGTTGCGCCCTCTGGTGGAGGCCTCCAGTAACGAGTAAGAAATAACGTTCAGTTGTCAACGCAAACACGTGGTTTAAAAGCAGGTGTGTCTCCAGCCCGAGCTTGTTAGCATCAGTATCACCTCAAAGCAAAGTCTTATTTCTATTCAAGAAAAAAATTTACATAAACGGCGGCTCGTTTTTGGTGTACAGTGAACCCTCGTTTATCGCGGGGGTTACGTTCCAAATAGAGACCGTGATAGGTGAAATCCGTGAAGTAGTAACCTTTTTTTTTTTTACAATTATTATACAATGAAATACTCCATAATACATTGAAACCAAAGAACAAAACCTTTTTACAGGCCCAAGCATTTGTTTAACAAATAAAAGTACTGTATAAATGTTTTTTTTTACAAATAACTACTGTACTGTAAAATAATAATTTTAATAATCAATACGAACTGAAGGCTTCAAATTGCTGAGATCGGCACCGCCCCACTGCGACCCGAGTCATTGGATTAGAACGGGAGGAAATGAAAAATGATTATGAAAACAAATACAAAGTACAGTAGGACAAATAGTGACTCGTGTATTTCACTGCTCTTCTGACTGAGCTGCTGCATCCTGACTCCGCTCTGCAGCGGTTCTTTCTTCTAAAGCCGGCGGTGCAGGTGTGGTTTTTCAAGAGAAGAACATAGTTATCGGTAGTTGTTGTCGCTCTTTTTTCTTCTGGGCAAAAAGATTCTTATAAACCGACATGCCACCATCGATTATTTTTAATTTGGCAAGCTGTTTTACGTACGTGTACATATTAAACCGCAACGTTATTGACAAACAGGTAGAGAAGAAGCGGAGAGACTGTTTAGCCAATCAGAATGCAGAACACAATGCACGATGCAAATCCGTGAAGCAGCGAGACCGTGAAAGGTGAACCGCGTTATAGCGAGGGTTCACTGTATTTGATCTTTTTCTCACATAAGAAGACCTCAACCGACACCGACGCTAGAACGAGCGAAGCGTACGCGGTGTGCAAAACATGTTGAACACGTCTTAAACACGCATGTACAGAAATAACCTGAATAAAAAAAAAAAAAAACTCTGTTTATTCCACATCGGATGGTTGTTTTGGAAAAAAAAAAAAAAAAAAAAAACCTGCTGCAGCGACTTGGCTGCTCTTCTGACTGTCAATTAGTGATAATGGACCATATCGGCCGAGCGAAGACCACTCCCTCTCTCTCTCTGCTCCCTCCCTCCCTTCACACACACACACACACACACACACACACACACACACACACACACACACACACACACACACATACACACACTCTCTCTCTCTCTCTCTCTCTCTCTCTCTTCTTTCTGTCCTTCTTTCTCTCTCAGTCGGTAATAATGGAGCCCGGGAGTCCAAAGAAGATCCAGTTTGCGGCGCCTCCGCTGCAGGGACAGCTCGACCCGCAGGCCGCCGAACATGTGAGTGGATCTGAACATGTGTGTGTGTGTGTGCGTGTAGGTTCATGTGTGTGAATGGCTTTGAATAGAGCTTCTTTCTTTGCGAGTGTCGTCTGGCATTTTTCTGCGTGTGGGTGCAGAAGCTGCGTAAGACGGCATCATGAAAACCTTCTTGTTTGTGTATCATGTGTGTTTAATGGGTACGCCCGTGTTTGAGCTGTCATACATGTTGACAGCTTTTTTGTTTCGTTTTGTTTTGCATGCGGGGTTTTGTTTTCATTTCTACGAACAAAGTTTATTTCGTTTATTAAGAATTAAATGAACAAAGAGCCTAAAAATACCCTAAAAAAGTTTGATTTTGTTTTTTTTAAAGGGTTTACTGTAGTTTCTGTCACTCCGTCTCTTCTAGTGAGCACAAAAAGTGCTTGATTTTAAGTTGAATTTACTCTAGTGGAGGTTTTCTAGTTTCAAAGGCATTCTTGGACAAACGCAAACAACCTGACCTTTCACACAAGTTCAAAAAGGTGGAGGAGGGCCGTCAGATGGGGGTGGGGGTGGGGATTTTATTTATTTTTTTGGGGGGGGGGGCAAACAGTGGGTAATCTGTGGTGTAATTTTCCTTTAACTGCTATGAATGGCAGGCAGAAACAGAAGCTGGTTCTTCTCACAGGAGCTAAAAAATAAATAAATAAATAAATAAATAAAATAAAAATGCTGCCAACGTCTTCGTGAAGGCGTTTTGTGGCGATAACGTCAGATTTGGGGGAAGAGTCTGTTGGAAATCGTTTGCAGGACATAAGTGTTATTGTTTGGTTTTATGAGATACCATCTTGTAAACTCTCCTACAGGATGTCGAGAAACATTTACATTCCTTCAGAGTTGTTGTTTTTTTTTTCACATTTGAAGTTATTTAGTTCCTTATTTTAATGCTGGGAAAAAGATATTTAAAATATCTTGAATTTTAAAAGGAAAAGTTGGGAGTTACAGTTTGTGGGAAAGTTGTGCTTTTAAACCCTGAATTAAGTGGAACAGTTGTACTTCTCTGATGCATTTGGGGGAATAAACTCTTGTCTTTTTAAAACCTAAAGTATCCAGGTAGATAATTAAATGCTCTCAATTAAACACACAAGATTGGGTTCAAAATACAGCGTGAGAAATTAATTGCAGCTGGTGTTTCTAATTGGACTTTTAGAGGGACAATAAATCATGTGTTGTTTTTTTTTGAAGCCTCAAACGTGAGTAAAGTCTGACGCACTTTATTTTACAAAAATTAAATATAAATATGTTGTTTTTGTTTTTTTTACCTCAGATCCGTCGCAGAAGACCGACTCCGGCTACGCTGCAGATCTACAGACAACCTGAAACAGGTGACAGACAAAGAGGTTCAGAGAGCTCTGAACAGAAAGCAGCTATAATGGATCCTTTATTAGATTACTTTTTGTAAGTGATCCGAGTGCTTAGACCAGACTGATGGATGCCTGAGAGTGTGTGTGTGTGTGTGTGTGTGTGTGTGTGTGTGTGTGTGTGTGTGTGTGTGTGTGTGTGTGTGTGTGTGTGTGTGTGTGTGTGTGTGTGTGTGTGTGCGCGCTGATTGAATAAATCGGCCTGCTTCCTGGTTCCTGTGCAGCTGCGTCGAGGCTCTGAGGTGATCCGAGGCCGTTTCGTCCGTTTCTGTGAAGAGACAACAGGAATGTTGAGAACACAAACAACTTTAAAAGTACTTTTTTTTCTCCGGTGAATTTAATGATGAAGGTTTGAATCTGCGACTCCTTTCGGGTCAGTCGCTGCCGGCAGGCTGTAAAAACAAGCGATGACCACGAGCGCTTCAAACAAACGGGCTCGTGTTGTTGATTATTTTCTGTATTTTGCTGAAAGTATCCCAGTTTTACAGGCCGTGAAGTGATTGATGATTTCTACTAGAAACTTTCTCCCGTCCTTTAAAGATCTCTCGTGTTTCTGTTTTTTGATTTATTTTCTAGAGACCCAAAAGATCTTCAAATGGCTTCTTTTCTAATGAATGAGGGATTATTTTCAGATGGACCTCCAGAAAACTAATAAGAAGGAGTGACTTTAGCTAACAACACCGAGATAACTGATGGACACATTTTATTCACTTTGGATTTGATGAGAGAAGTTGAATGGGAGTCTATGGAGCCGACCTCTAGTGGCACTCGCTGGTATTGCAGCTTAAGTAGTAGTAGCTCATTCTTACTCGGTTTAACTGTTTTTCTAAATGTGTATTAATCCGCAGCTGAAAATAGTCCCTGACAAATGCACTCAGCTCCTGTTTGAGTTACGTTTGCCAAACCTTCAGAGCTCTGCAGTCACAGGAGATTATTCACCCTCGTTTAAAAGTGGAGCTGCACATGTGACTCATTTGTAAAGATTTCAGTGTGAGCTACAGAGAAGAGAGCGAGTCAGTAAGTTCGGAGATATGGACTAATGCATTTGGTTTTGGTCATGTCATGGGATCTACTGACAGAAAAAAACAACAACAACAAAAAAAGCAAAGTATCCGGAGTCTTTTAACAGAGTGAGTTAATAAAGAAAACTGATTCTTAAAGAGATCTCAGCTCCTGCAGAAGCCAAGATCTGTTTATTAAAGAGGCGATAATCATCTGCAGTTGTTGACAGCATAGAGGATTACTGAACCTGGCGCCGGTTAAGGAACCGTCTCGACAGAAAGTCAATCAGACGACCAAAAAGAAACAAAAATGCAAAATGAAGAGCAACAAAACTACAACAGAGAGGCTCAAACCGACCTCAAAGAGCAGCAAAGACACTTAAAACAAAGAAAGAGAGGCGCAGAATTAACACAAAAAGATGCAAAAACACACAAAGGACCGTTAAAGAAATGTAAAGAAATTAAAACGAGACGCAAAAGATGCTAAATTAGCAGAAAGAGATGCAAGTCAGCGGTGCAGATGCAGAACTACTGCAGAGACACAAAAGGACCAAAGAGACTCAAACCAACCAGAGAAATGACATAAAACAATAAAAAAAAATTAAAAAAAGAGAAACAAAACTTGTGCAAACTCATAAATAGACAAAAAGTAAACTCTTAAGTTTTCTTTGAGGTTCAAAATGACCACAAATGGATGCAAACAAAGACAAAACCCTGCAGAGACTCCTCAAACCCACGTCGTTTGTGGCCGTTCACCCCCGTTATGCCCCCGGTGGCTGACGTGGTAATTGCTCCGTTCTGATTTCAGGAGTTTCTGCACCGGTGATACTTTATTTTCAACTTTCTAACCGCGGCGGAGCGTCTCTGAACGTAGTTAACTCCACAGCGTGGCTCCGGGCCACGGAGGAAAAACCAGACTATAAAGACTCATTAAAGACCAACGTGGTCGGAGACGCAGCGACAGCCTGATGCCAGAAACCGCTGGAAAACATCTGTTTAAGCAACTCAACTCAGAGAGGTGATTTAAAGACGAAGAGCTCACAGATGCAGTTTCTTCTCTCCTGCAGATGTCGGAGAACAACAGAACGCCGGCGGAGAACCGCAGGTTCGTACACACACACACACACACACACACACACACACACATTGAATGTTTTAATGTTACATTCACTCATGAATTTGAGCTGATTTCAAAAGTAAAATCTTCAGTTTAAAAGATGAGAAAATCTTGACTGCAGTTCCTCATTATTCATTTTTTTTGTTGTTGTTGTTGTTTTTTGTTATCGCTGTGACGTCGCTTTAAATCCATTATTTTTACTTTATGTTTATAACTCAGCTTTTTTGTTTGTTTTTGCTCTGCAGGCTTCAGATGCGTCTCAGAGGAAGCAGAGCACCTTCGCTCCGCCCACCATGAAAGGTAAACTGGACCGTTCGTTCACCTGGTCTCTGATGGCTTTTTGCAAAATGTGCACAACGTTTATAAAATATATCAAAACTGATTTGTGTAAAGAAGGAGAAAGAAATATGCCCCCTTTCCCCCTAACCTCCACCCCCCCTCCGAGGAGGATTTACTTCCACTAATCTGTTTTAATTAAACACTATTAAGATCACCACCAGTTTTCCGACAATCAATCCGATTGTCAGAAAACTTCATTTAATGAGCGTCGTATCCGATATTTTAAGAATCAAGACTTCTTCAGTTGATCTGCTGTACGTCGGTTGTTTTTTTTCACGCGGACACGAACGGCGAGGTCGTAACTTCGGCAGCTGCGTCCACAACCGGCCCTCAAAGTTTTCAATGGCGTCGACGTGTTTTCGGTCTTCGGGATGGAGGTTCTGTTTGTTTTCTTTTACGACGTGTCGCTTGTTGTTTCTGTTGTTTTTTTTAGTTATCCAAAGCTATTAGTTGTGTTTGTTCGGTCTCAGATTTATTGATCCAGCTGGCGGTGAACGATGAAAACCGAGTCAAATGTTGTCGAAATGATCAACAGTACAGAGAGAACAGAAATCAGCACAGGGTTCAATTTTAAGGATTTTTTTTTTGGGGGGAGGGAGGGGGGGGGGGGGTATTGTCATCCAGAAGTTGTTTGGTGTCGTCTGCGAATCAAAATCCGGATCTATCGTATTCATCAAAGATGCTTTTATGGCATCGACTGAATTGCTTCGTTACTATTTACGATCAAAAGAGCTCTTTGTCATCGGTTACCAAATTTCGATACGTACAGCTGAACTTTTTCTACGTTTACACGCCAGTAAATCTCGTCGGCGTCGCTGATAACACGTCAAAAACTAAAAACTTGCAGTTAAAAATAGTCTCCGACAAACATGTTATTTATTAATTTGAAGAACATTTTCCAGAAACTACAGCTAACAAATAATCATCCTTTTATATAAAACCAAATTTACCAATATTCAAATTTGCACTGATTTCAGTTATTAGTTTAGCAGTTCTTTTACTTTTTATCGTACTTTTGGCATATTTTAATTCACAATCTGTTTACACACCAGATACAGTTGTTATTAAATACATGAACGTACTCTTGATATCCGATCATTATAGTGTTTTAAACATATGCAAAGTGTTTATATACTTCTTATGAAACTAAATAGAAAATGTTACCCCGTATGTTTACCGATAATATAAATATATAAGCATAAAATATGTGGCTTTTAAAAAAAAAAAAATTATATCTGATTGGTGCTTTAATCTGTTGGGAGTGAATAATTTATTAAAAATATGTTACAGAGCTGCTTCCCCAGAACTTAAGAGACCAGAGGAGGCTGTGCAGCTTCCCGTAGGGCCACTTTAAAAAGCTGACTCAGCAAAAGCTTTATATGTTATTGGGTTGGGTTTTTTTTTTTACAGTGTGGAATTTTAAGCTGAAATGTGTGTTGAACACTGGGAACTCTGTTTTAATGAGCAGGTAGGAAAAGGTGTGTTTTGTTTTTGTTTTTGTTTTGGGGGCGGGCAGAGGACGGGGGGGGGAGGAGGGGGCAGGGAGGGGGGCAGGAAGAGGAAGAAAAACATGGTGCTGATAAGTGAGTGAGAGCATAGCTGACTTCATTCCAGGAAGTGGAGGCTGTAAAAGCTTTTCGTTTATTGATCCGAGAGAGTGTGTGTGTGTGTGTGTGTGTGTGTGTGTGTGTGTGTGTGTGTGTGTGTGTGTGTGTGTGTGAGAGAGAGAGAGAGTGAGAGCTAATAGCCTTCTGACTAACTGCCGATGCACCAGACATCCATCAACCATTTCCATCCTGTCGGCTCAGAGATAGAAAGAACTGAGTTTTATTTATTAATCTCATGAGGTTTGATTCTCCTGCTGCGGTATTTTTTTTTTTTTTTTTTTACAGTATTTTATGACCAGTTTTTGTGTTATTTGAGCTCTCTTAAGTTGAATTTGTTTAAAATATTAAATCTGCGAAGGCTCACGATGCAAAATGTTGACAGACATATCAAATTAAAGAAAACATACGATACAAGAAAAATACTACCTTTAAAAAAAAATTTTTACAGTGTAATCGAGCTGTGGGTGTTTTTGAATTACAATATTTTACTTCTACTTTACTATTTTATCATTTGATTAAAAACGCTGCTTAATATCTACAAGTGAGACAAATTACCTAAAGTTTTCCTGGCCGAGGGGAAAATATTTAGTTGAATTTTTGTTTGTTTCAGTGACTTAACTTTTTATTTTTTAAACAAAAAAACAAAAATTCCTTTTATTTTTGTTCCCGAGCTTTTTCCGCTCTGCAGCGCTGCGCCTGCAGTTGAAGCGTCTCCCCACTAGAGGTGCTCTTCTCTCCTCAGAGCTTCAGCTGGGGGTGGAGCAACACCTTCTGGGGGCGGGGCTCTGTGACGCTGACGGCCAGCTGAGCCCAATCACAGCGCAGCTCTATGCCACCGCTTCCCTGTGGGCCAATCACAATGGGCCAGAGGAGGCCAACGGGAATGAGGCGGGTCTGCTGTTAGCCAATCAGGAGAGAGGAGTGGCAGAGAGCAACAGTTTGGGGGGTAAACGGTTTTTAAGATGGAAAAAGTTGCAACCTCCGGCCGGCAGTTTACACCAAAACAAATCAAAAGTTTTTGTTGATAGATTTTTTTTGCTTTTTTGTTTTTCAAACAAAGACCAAACTCACCGCGACTTCGGGGTCCGTTCGTTTAACGGCGTCCAACTTTCTGGTCAACGTCCCTCTAAAGAGACAAATAACATTTATTAAAAGAACTGAACCATCGAACAGAAATATTCAAATGTTGGTTTTTTTGGACAATTTAATACTCGTGTGCAATCGTTTCAACATTCAGACTTATTTGATGTAAACTGTCGGCCCGACACAGCAAATACACACACGAGTGTTAATTTAATTAATGAAATTATAACGAGTATCAACAGCAAAAGTTATATTATTTTACACAACTATGTCACCGCAAAACACATTTACCACATAAGAACAAAACAGGTTTTCTAATTTATATTCCTAATTAATTCAAATATAATGCAAATTACGAAGAGAACTGAATTTAATGAAGCTGACAGTTTAAATAAATGAACATTAGGTAAGAAATGACTGGTTATTACTGGGAATTACTGGTGTACTTGTTTCTTCTGTCACTTTGCCTTAAATGCAACTTAAAACAACATTAATATATATTTTTTTTATAGAAACATTAAATCAAATGTAACTATTAATTCATTGCTTTTTTGCATCCAAAACGTTGCATAAATTAAAGTTTCACGGCGCTCATCAGTCTTTCTCACGTGTCTGTTATGAAACCGCAGCAGTTTTTCAGCAGATGATAAAATCTGCAACAAACAAACAAACAAACAAAAAGCAGCTGAAGATCCAGATGTTTCTTCTCAGAAATATCGCACTTAAATTCATTCGATGGACTTGAAATACTTGAATAAATCTCGTCGGCTTGTTGTAGTTTTGCTAACGCAGCTTTAAAATCTGTGAAAAACATCAATAACAATAAAAACGTATTTATTTGTTTGTAAAATAGACGCACGCACTGAATCTTTTGACTTTAAATAAGAACCATATATATTCTGTGCATGTCTTCAGAAAAAACACCTCTAACAGCACTAACTCCTCCGTGTCTTCCTCTCTTGTGTCTTTGCATGATCTTTTCACTTTTCTTCATCTCCTCCTCTTCCTCCTCTTCCTCCTCTTCCTCCTCCTCTTCCTCTTCCCTTTCTCAGATTTGTCACGTGACCACAAACAGGACGCGTCCAGTCCCGACTCCGTCTCCCGATAGCCGCCCTCTTCATCTCACTAACAACCATCTAACTTAACATTTCGCTCGTCTTCCTCGCCGCTCTTCATCCGACCCCATCGTGATCTCATCTGATCACGCGAACACCGTATGTTTGGTTTCCTCCGCCGAGACGCGACGCACGTGGAGGTTTTAGTTCAACGCACGCAGTCTGAATTTAAACACCGTCGCTGTGAATAAAAAAAAAAAAGATGCATTATATTCAAAACATTTACAGAACGTCTGAGTCGTCTTTGTCCTTTTTAATAAAACTCTTTTTAATCAGTTTTAAGACAAAACACGTCAAAGTTTTGCAGTATTCTGTTTTTTTGTTTTTTTTGCTTCGTGTTTATGGGATTCCTCGCAGACTAAATTAAATGTCGGATAATGTTTGAAAAGTTGAAGAGTCGGAGGTCAACATCTGCATCAACAGCTGGAGTGTGAGTGTGTGTGTGTGTGTGTGTGTGTGTGTGTGTCATTTCATCAAAAAAGGAACCAGTGTTACAAAACACCAAACAAGGAGCACTCACACACACACACACACACACACACACACACACACACACACACACACACACACACACACACACACACTCTCTCTCTCTCTCTCTCTCACACACACACACACACACACACACACACACACACACACACACACACACACACACACACACACACACACACACACTCACACACACACACACACACACACACACACACACACACACACACACACACACACACACTCACTCACTACACACACACTCTCTCTCTCTCTCTCTCACACTCTCTCTCTCTCTCACACACACACACACACTCACACACACACTCTCTCACACACACACACACACACACACACACACACACACACACACTCTCTCACTCACTCACTCTCTCTCTCTCTCACTACACACACACACACTCTCTCTCTCTCACTCACTCACTCACTCTCACTACACACACACACACTCACTCACTCACTACACACACACTCTCTCTCTCTCTCTCACACACACACACACACTCACTCACTCTCTCTCTCTCTCTCTCACACACACACACACACACACTCACACACACACTCACACACTCTCTCTCTCTCTCTCTCTCACACACACACGAATAAGGAGGATTTTTAACAAAAGCCGTTTGAACAGATTCACCGACCACGTTTCAAGTTGATGAAAGAAAACTAATATTTCACAACGTGACGAAAGCAAAGCACAAAATCAAACGACCATCGATGACGTAATGAAGATGTTTCACTACAAGCTGAACGGTCGATGCAGCATTTCTGCCACGTCAGCAGGTAAATTAAATGTCTTTGCGTACAATTTCTGATGATGAAATGTGTTGTTTGAGGCAATCGAGCGATTTATGTGGGTTTTTCTTCCACACTTCATATATCAGGTGCTGTTTATGATGTTTAAGTGTCATTTAATGGGGTTTATATTTTACACTATGTACACAGTAATGTCATGAGATTTCTAAAGTCGTCTTTTAATGAATGATAATTTAACAGTGAAGATTCATTCAGTGATTCCTTTTTGTTAATAATTTGTTCGTGTGTGTGTGTGTGTGTGTGTGTGTGTGTGTGTGTGTGTGTAAGCTGGAAAGCTCTGTACCTGAGGAGGAGGACGAGGAGACGAACCGCCAGGACGACTGATCCAGCGGGAGAAATCTCAGCAACGAAAAAGTGGCGGCAAATCTTTGTCTTTTGGTATTCTGGACGGACGGACGGCGTCGACATCAAGCGGCTTCACGTCAGGACATCGATCGGCGGGAGCGCTGGACTGTCTGCAGGTTTTTCTTTCAGAGGGAGGAGTTTAAAAGTTGTTTTTGTTTGTAAATCAGATCAGGTAAAAGAAAGTTTAAACCAGCATCTTCTCCTTTTTCACTGTTAATGAACTGGACTGGAAACGACCCGGCGAACGTCCCTCAACACCAACTCCTCACCGGACCGTCGCTCGTTCCTATTTGACCGAGCACAATTAAACTCTTTCAGTTCAAACGTAAGGTGGATGTAGAAGTTCTTCCTTCAAAGAAAAGCGGGAAAATGTCACCGAATAAATTAAATCACGACATTTTAACACTTTTGGCGGGGAAAAAAAACAAAACTCACAAAAACCTTCGACCAGCTTCTTTCTAAATTTATAAATCAGCAAATAGAAGAAATCGCAGTTTTATATCATTATGAATCTTAAACAGGAAATATATATATATAATTATATAAATATTATATAATTATGATTATATATATAGTTATATATATATATAATCATTATTATATAATTATAAATATATATATATAATTATATTTATATATATATAATATAAAAAGAATCAGGATTTATTTGAATTATATATTTGGTTTGTAAGCTAGTTGCTAATGGAGCAAAACAAAAAAAATTACTTGTCAATTTATTGTAAATCATATAATCAATCAAATTAAGAATTTGAAACCAAACAACAAAAAAGGAAGTTAACTGACGTTATTTTCTGTATAAGAGGTGATTATTTGCAACCTTAATATAAAACTTACTTTAAAAGCTCACCTGTGGAAACACAATCATCCTGATCCCAGAACGCCTTTTTATAATCACCTGTCACGTTTTACAATAAATACCAGCTTACCAACGTTAAGAGAAGTTGTTAAATAACATTAATAACAGGTGAACTCGATCATTTAATGCTTTACCTGCCAGGAAAAAGTCTCTTAATGTTGTTTTTCTTTTTTTTTAAAAGGAGTTTATATTTTTCTGTCCCGCTACTTTAATAAAAGCTGCTGCAACACAAAACATCAGTTTAACGGTTAAACAGCACAAATTAGAAGTTAATTTTTTACATAATCTGGATTAGATGTTAAATCGCTGCAGTAATGATGGAATAACTGTATGTTGCAGGTAATGTGTTTCCTCTTGTCACTTGTGTTTTCAATAACAGCAATAAAAACCTTCGACATTGATCTGATCCACAGAATCAAGAAACAAGACTGTACTTATTTTTGCTGTATACTGGTTTGTTTTAACAGAGTGCCCCCTGGTGGCTTTTGTACGACACCGCAGGGCTGGATTAAAAAAAACCCGATTATTTCCTACAGATGTCATAAAACTACATTTTATAGTATTTTTTGCATTTCTCTTTGAAATAAGATTTAATTTAGCTAAAAATGACATGAAATCGGGACTTATTTTGTGTAAAATGTGTAAAGGTGGACAATGTAGTAATAATGAACAGGAGAAAGTCAGCTGACTAAACTATAAAGCAGAAATAGGTCTGGGATGAATGGGTTCCACCTAGAACTGTTAATATTGATCAAATCTGCAAACTCTAATAGCAAAAAAATACTTTCTTACAAGCAATGCATGTTAAGATGTTGAAAATTAGTGCTTTTTAAAATACATTTGATCATTTATTCTGACACGATTCATAATTAATGACTATTTACATATTTAAATTGACTTCAAACGCACCACTTTGAAGCAGATGAACAGGATCAGACGGTTAAAGCTGTCGTTAAAAGTAAAAAAATAATCAAAACTGGTGCGTGTGTGTGTGTGTGTGTATGTGTTCGTTCCTCACCGGTTTTCCACCTCATCCTCAGCAGGAACCAGCGGCGCACACACTCACAGCTCAGGTCTGACACAGCCCTAAAGTTTATTTTTATTCATGTCATTTAAGTTACACGGTGGAATCAGAAACACACAAAAAAAATAAAAAATAAAAATAAACAGGTTAGAAAAAGAAAACAGCAACCATCCCACATCGTCCACGGACCTGTCCCTCCGCGTGCTCATAATGCAGACTACCGAGGAGATAATCAGAAAACAGATGTCTAAATCTTACTGCAAAGTGTTTTTATATTTTATAGTGTCTTCCTGCTACATACCGTCTCACTTTCTCAGCTGCTTTCCAGGTTTTTGAACGTTAAAAGCAGTCGTTTTGGGTTAAAGAGTCCCGAGTAGTTTGCAGAATGAGCCTTCAGACAGCGCCCTGGGGTTAATAACACACCAGCAGGGGGGAGGGGGGAGCCACGGTTTGTTTGTCCCGATATTCAGCCCCTTGATCTGGAAAAAAATAATAATATTAATAATAAAAATAAAAAAATAATAAAAAAAAGGAAATCTGACTGCTTAGTAAAAGTTGTCCGTCTGTCCCGCACAACCGCAAACGTAACCGCTCGTAAGGAAAGTTCGTTGTCCAGTGAAGACATCACCAAGAGTGTGCACACGTATATATATATTTATTTGTTTTGTCTTATTGCAGCTCCAGGGTTTTGTTGTTGTTGTTTTTTTGTAGACGGGTCTGAAGTCGATTTAGGATTTACTCACTTTTTTTTTCTTTCCTCTAATCGGTTAAATTTAGATTCCCAGTAAAAGTTAACACGCTTTAATCGAAGCACGCAGGGTAGATGGTTCAACTCAACAGCTGCTGTTAAGGTACCTTTTGAGCAAGGCACTGCCCCCCCCCCCCCACCTCCCCAGCTGCTCCAGTAGTGGTAAAACCAGAGTGGCAGAAAAGAAACAGGAAACAAATCTGTGGCAGAAAAGACAAATTTCAGGATCTTTTTTCAGAGGAAATCATATAAATTAAATTTGTTGTATTGTTTTACTGGTTTGTTCGTTTTTTTAACAACAGCTTGAGGGGAATTTAGCTTGAGGGGAATTTTTCCAGCAGGTGTACCGAGCGTTTCTGTAAAAGTTGTTCTGTAACTCTTTTCCTGTCAACAGAACTGCTGCTGCTGAGTCGACAGCCCCCCCCCCCTTTTTTTTGTTTATTTTTGTTTGTTTTTTTAAATGGCATTTCACACCATCGTAAATACCCCCCCCCCAAAAAACACTCCACCACTCCCGAAAGCCCTGATACACACAATTTTGTTTTAGTGTCAACACATTTTGGCAAATCGTCATTGTCGTCATCGTAAAAATAACAACAAAAAAAAAACAACCCATAAACATTAAAAACGGACAGGTTCAGTTCACATCAAAGTAGAATACAGATATTATATCTTTTACCCACGAAAATGTTCATGTTACGACTAGCTAGAAAAAAAGAAAGAAAAAACATCACCATGTTATACAAGTGTGTGTCCCGTCTCTCTGCGTGTGTGTTTGCTTCTGAAATGTAGAAATATTAGCACGTATGTAGTGTTATTTTTTTTTAAACCGCTCAGGATGTGTTTTTGTGTTTTTTGTGTGTGTGAAAACTTACACTATAACAAGCAACATGTCTTTCAGTATCAACACAGGAATCCTCCTCCATTTAAAAAGCAACAAAATAAAATAATATAATAATAACAACAACAAAAAAAAATAAACAAAAAAAAATAAAGCATCACATCAGAATCATTTTCATTCCCAAAAGTAAAAACATCCAAATCCGTCACCACGAAGTCGTCAGCTGGCCACTAAAAACTCTCAAAACGCTCATCGGAAAAACAAAAAACAACAAAACAACAAAATAAAAGAGAATATTTTAGTGTCAACTATATATATACTATATATTTATATTTTTGTTCTTTTATACCAACCAAACATATCGTATATTATGTGTTGCTATGGTAATGGTCCCCTGGCAACATCATGGAAAAAGATACAATGATTAAAATAAAGACACTGACCCCCCCCCCCAAAAAAAAAAAAACTTCGTCCAGCCAGCGAGTACGTATCTCGTTTTATATTAGTCTCATTTTGATTTTTTTTTTAAATTTTTTTTTTGTCGTCTTGGCGCAATTAATTGTGGGTTGTTTTTATTTTTAATATATATATATATATATATATATATATATATATGCTCTCCTGGCGTTTACTGTTATTTGTTCTGTGTTTCGAGTGGACTTGTTTAAATGCTACGCGTTTATAGTGTTGTCGGCGTTTTGTTTCCGTACGAGCCGACAAGTGTTTTTGTTTTGTTATTGTTGTTGTCAGAATAGTATGTTGAGGCATTTGTAGGCATAGTTTAGTGTGTTTAGTTTGGGATTTAGTGTGTTCTGGTAGTGTGTATTTGTTGCGTCTGATGTGTTTTATCGCGTGCGTGTGTGTGTGTGCGTCTATGCGTTGGCGCTGATGCTCTGTTTGTAGACGGCGTGGTAGGCGTTTCGCAGCAGGACGTAGGGGAAGCAGGACTCCAGCAGGTCCATGGTGAGGAAGGGAGACTCCTGCACGATCTGCAGCGCAAAGTGGGAAACACACATCTGTTGAGATGATCACACTTCCAAACGTGTGTGTGTGTGTGTGTGTGTGTGTGTGTGTGTGAAATCCTCTCACCATGTCCAGCAGCAGGTAGACAGATTCTCAGCAGGCGCGTCGTCATCTTGTCACACACACACACACACACACACACACACACACACACACACACACACACACACACACACACACACACACACACACACACACACACACACACACACACACAGAGAGTTACACAATGGCGCATATTGTCTCAATTTTTTGCAGCAGTTTTAAGTAAATTTCTAATTTTTCAACGTTATAATCATACAAAGGGGGAATGAAAAAGTTCAGGGTCTGTTCCTGTTGTGCGGGAACGGTGAGCAGCACGGAGAAGCTGTAACCTTCAGGAATATGTATTCCCCCGGTAAGGTTTACTTGATCAACATCAGCACAAATCAGCAAAACAAACCTTATTTATGTAAAAAAAATAAAAAAAGAAGTATAATTTGATCATAAATAAAATGGTATTATTTGTCTTACAGCCAGGAACTCCTTGAGGCGATCCTCTATGCTCCCCTTGTGGATGGTGAAGAGAGCAGCAGCGATCTGGTTGATGGCTTTAGCCAGGCAGTGGATGTTGTTGCAGTGGCCTGTAGGGGGCAGCAGACACACACCGTCAGTAGAAGAAGAAGAAGTCATCAGTGTTTGAACAACAACAAAAAAATCAATTAACTCCGACATTAATTTAATTTTCGACATGTGACTTTCACAGCAGGGGAAGGAGGATTAAAACCTGCAGCGGACCGGTCCAGCTGGTGAAATCTGGATTTTTTTTTTTTTTTTGGGGGGGGGGGGGGGTGATATGCGACGAGACGCACACAACGAATATTAAAAAAAAAAAAAAAAAAAAAAAAAAAAACACGTGTGCACGTAATCCTAAATTCTCAGGACGGTTGGCGGAGAAACAGATTGCCGGCCAACAGCGTGCGTTCTGCATACTAACAATAACGGAGCTCATCACAACTCATTATCCTTCTCAAACGTCCCTTATTAACAGCGGCGCCTTTCATTTCAAGGTTGTTAGCAGGCGGCGTCTTGATAAATTCCTCCTCGACTCGACAAACCTCTTTGATACCTCATTTAGCTCCGACCTCGCGTCTCCAACGTGTTAAATATCACCTTCGTTTAACATGAAGAAATCTTTTTTTTTTTTTCTTCCATGTGGAAATATTTGAAACAATAAAAAGGTTGCGCCGGAGAAAACGCACCGTAATAAAGTGTTATTGTCTATTTATTAAAAAAAAAAAAAAACATTGGAGGGGAAACGAGGGAATAAAAGATTTTACCATTTTCTATCACAAACATACTGCAATGCTCCGTGTGGTCATTGTTTTGTAACAATAAAAGCTGAAAACAATCGAATTCAACGACTTTGATACCTGGTTGAGGTTTGTTTTTTTGAAATCAAAACTGAAATGTGTTCTGGTTTTAGTTTCTTGAGGACAGAATTTGCAGGACGCGATCGTCTTCTGTCTTCTGTGTTTTCGCTGCATCGGCTCCTCGGCATCATCTTCATGTGTCAAACATAAAATGTGATAATAAATTGATCTTTTACGAAATCTGTTGTTTTTTGGGGGTTTTGGAGCCGACCTCTAGTGGCCCTCGGTGGTATTGCAGCCTGAGGCTCTTCTGCATCCGCCTTGTTTTTTTCAGACCCGGAAGCCACGAACACTTTTCTAAACAGTCTGTGGTGTCGCCACCGAAAGCAACAGAACAACGGGGCGCCTTCGTACCTTCGATGGCCGGGCTGTACTGTGACATCACGTTGCTGGCGAGCGTCGGCAAGGAAACGGCCACGAACACCATCAGCAGACAGGCGATCTTGTACTCCTCCTCCGGACTGATGTTCTCTGCAACACAAACACGAGGGACGGTGATGCGGGCGAGGTGAGCGGACGCCACGCCGAGTCGGCGACATTCGACCGCGGCGACTCACCGCTCTTCTGAGAGGACAGCGCCACCACCAGGGCCGGGTCGATCTCGCAGGGTAGACCCGCCGCCGACGACAGCTCGTAAACATTCATGGCCACCTGGAAACGGGAAAAAAAAAAAAAACATCCACGTAAACACGCCGGCAAGCGGGACGTTTCAAGCTTTTCGTGTATCGGCGCCGGCGACCGGGTCGTCGTACCTTCATGTCCGTCTCTCGGGGAATGTGGTCTTTGAAATCCTCCACCGAACTGACCAGGAAGGGAATGTGACACGACAACACCTGCAGGGGGCGACACCGAGACGCTGAGAGAGCGACGGAGCAGCCGCGACGTGGAAGAGCTTACAACCGCTGTGTGTGTGTGTGTGTGTGTGTGTGTGTGTGTGTGTGTGTGTGTGTGTGTCTTACGTCTCTCAGAGCCTCCTGAGCGAGCGAGCGGAAGGACAGAATGACTCCGATGATGGTCATTCTCTTCAAAACGCTGTCCACAGCTACACAAAACAAAGACAGGAAAGGTCAATTAGTTACAGAAGATATCATATTAAATATATATATATATATATAGATTAAATTCCATCCGGAGCTTCTATTTGCGACGACGTGTAAAAACAACGTTCGGCTTTTTGCAGCGTCGTGTCACGATTCTGAAAAATCAACACTGAGCGGCTTTACGGAGAAACGAAACGAGCCGGCAGAGTCAATAAAAGACTTTACGGTGTCGTTAAACATCAGCTGTCAAACACACAGTGTGTTATCGGAAAAGCTCTCTCACACACACACACACACACACACACACACACACACACACACACACACACACACACACACACACACACACACACACACACACACACACACACACACACACTTACTTGTATCTGCAGCAGATTTTAACTTGATGCCAAATATTTGCACAATAATCCAGATTATATTCGATTACCCAGAAGAGATGTATGCGTGTGTGTGTGTGTGTGTGTGTGTGTGTGTGTGTGTGTGTGTGTGTGTGTGATTACATGTGAGTTTCTTGAAGAGAGCAGCCATGTGTTCGGGTTTGTCGAAGCTCGTCCTCATCTGGGTCAAAACCTCCATGTTTTCTACAACCAGTTTCTACACGGAGAAAAAAACAAAACACCAAACAGTTTGAATTAAGAACATTTTTGTTCAGAAGGATCCTTTTAGTTTCTAATAGATTCTTTTTAAGTCGAGGTTTAGAAGTATTTCGGAGTTTCTCGCTCGTTGTATATTTCTGGTTTTATGATGTTTTGTATTTGGATTGCTTGTCAGATAAAAGATGTGTCAACGGACCTTCAGCTCGGCGACCTGTGACGAGATGTGCCACATCAGACTCTCACTGAGGAACTTCATCCCGTACGGCCCCAACAGCTCCGACAGGGAACGCATCTCTGGGAAAACACACACACAAGTATTATTTCCTCTCAATATTCAGGCTTTGTTGTGGAGATGACTGGATTTTGTTTTGTAGAATATTAACTGATCGCATGAGGCAGTGTGTGAGTAAGTGTGTTTATGAGTAAACTGTGTGTGTGTGTGTGTGTGTGTGTGTGTGTGTGTGTGTGTGTGTACCCGAGATGTCGGAGTATTCCTCAGCATTGAAAGTCAGCTCGTTCTCAGTGGGCAGGTTGACGAAGGCCTTCATGGCGGGGAAGTAGGCGATGTGTCCGTTACTGACCTGACGGAGCAACGTCTCCAGGTACCTGCAGACACACACACACACACAAAATACTGTTTTCAGTTTGAGGTTATGTTTAGTTCTTCTCTTCAGTTACAATTTTGAAGGAATCCCCCAAATGGAGCTTGTAACATTGATGTCAACAGCAATTTAAAAAATAATATAATAACAGCTTAAATCATCTGCTCGTATTTTGAGCAACTAGTTGTAAAGTGGGATTGTTATGATATTCATAGTGGACTTGGATGGTTGATGTTGTATGTTCATTATAAAGAGGACTGTAGATACAGATTTACAGTACCAGCAAATCGACACCTAAAAGTTTATGTATTTTTCACAGACACACTTTTTCTGTACTTTAAAACCATAAATGCATTTTCTGAACAATTTCTGTTGCTAATTGTGATCTTAATAAATATGTAGGCATTTCTTTTCCCTGCAGCTTCTGAGCCCAAATAAGTAAAAGTTGGTCATCTAGTAAGTTGTACTGTTAGCTGTATTTTCTGTCTTGATGAGAGGAGTTTATTTTATTAATAGTTTCTAACAACTAAAATTCATATTTTCGTCTTTCCCGTAATGTTTTGCATATGTAAAGATGAGCGGCGCACCAGTTGGTGTACAGGCTGGTGATGGTGGGCTCCCCGTGGCTGTCCAGGTGCTGCGTCTGCTGCAGCAGCACGTTGTTGAAGACGCGGGTGATGTCGATGGTGACGTAGTTCTCGATGGACTGCAGCACCGTCATGTAGGCTCGCACGCTGGTCAGCAGCTCGCTGGGCTTGGCGATCTCCTGGGTCGCCTGGTTGTACATGGTCATCCCCACTATGGACCTGGAGGCGGGGCGGGGGGTGAGGGGGGGGGGGCAGAGGTCGAGGTCTTTAAAACGACTGACGGCTGCGTGGGAAGACGGTGGAGGAGTTCCTGCTTCTTCTACAAACGCAAAACTGCACTCGTGTTTAATTCATTAAAAAGTAGAGAAGGGAGCTGCTTATGTGTGTGCGTGTGTTTACTTGGTGAATCGGATCTCCAGGTGCGAGGTGAGGTACTCTCTCGGCGTGAACGTGTGCTCCCACACCACCAGGTTGGGAACGTAGTTGATGGAGAAGCAGAGTTCAGACAACGCCGTGTGGAGTTTATCCAGACTGGGAACAAAACAAACAAAAACAAAAAAGGAGAGAAAACAACAAAATAGATTCTATAATTTACGTGACCGGAAGAGAAAAAGACAAACAAAATTAAATAAAGTAGAACATGTCTGCAACACTAAAAAAATATATAAAGGAGGTACAGATTCATGAAGTGATAATATACGTTCTTTTTTTTTTTTTTTGCCGAAAACGCTGACACATCTATTAAAGTGATAATATAATACTGATATAATAAATAGTTACAAAGCAGAAATAATTTACCAACAATTTGAGTTGTGAACATGAAGATAAACAGTTAAATGTAATTAAATGTTTTAATGGTGCTGATTTAGGTAAACAAGTAACTTTTATTAATAATTATAACAGACTCGAGGACTTAATAACAGACGACTAGAGAGACAAAGAACAGACTGAGAAAGATGTTTAAAGAAAAAAAAAAAAGACAGACTCGGAAAGTAAAGACTTAAAGAACCCGATCTTTTACGTAGTTCTTTGGTTCTGGTACTGACTTGGTGACCAGTAGTCGGTTCTTCCTCATGCTCTCCACGCCCGGCTTCTCCCTCTCCGGCTCGCCCTTCTTCCCCGTCGCCTTCTTGCTCTTCTTGTTCACGGCCTGGCTGATGGTTTTCGCGCAGTGTTTGGGAAGCAGCTGCAGAGAGAGAGAGAGAGAGAGAGAGAGAACGATGATGTCGGCAGACGAGGAGGAACGATTCTTCGTGTCCTGGTGTTTTTTTGTTGTTGTTGTTAAACCGTCCGACTCGCTCGCTTTGAGTTCTGAAAACGTTTTCGATCTGGAAATAACGCGTCAAAAAGTCGCGTCTTCAGGTTTGAACTTTTCCCTTCGTTAATGACTTGATGCAAAGTTTGCAAATATTATCACGAGCAGCTTCTGCTGCTCTGAATAAGACTTCTTCCTCCGCCTTGCTGTGCTCCTACCTGGTCGCTCAGAGTACATTGCTCGGTGCAGATGTCGGTGATCAGGTTCCGGGCCTGTTTGGCCATCTCGTCCAGGAACATGTTGCACAGCGACAGGCTTCGGTCGCCTATGTGGTGACGCTGCGGAGAAACCGAGTCGTTAGCGGACATCGACGTCATTCAACAGCAAGCAGTGTTCAGAAATCAAACAACTTCTGAGTGAGAAGATCTGTGAAAACTGGATTTATTTCTCTGCAGCGGGTGGAGTGATTTTAACCCTGATTTCAGAGCGCATGCGTGTAAATCTTACAGCCACGATTATGAGTAGAATATAAATCCCATCCGGTTTGAGATCTTTACATTTTAAAGTGACCGGAGTTTTTTTTTTGTAAACGGCTGCTTCGACTCCAGAAAGTCAAAGATGTTCCCGCTGATCTCTAAACATCTTAACATTACATACATTTTGGGAACGAATTTGCGATATACACGTCTCCGACTGTCCGGCGCCCCCCTCAGGAGGCTTTTATACTGCAGAATTTCCCGTTGTTTAAAAATGCAGTCCGATAAACGGAGCTATTTCCTCCCTCTCCTCTCACGGGGCTTCGTGGTAAAACTGTGTATTTGTGCATGCCGGTGTGTGTTTACCTCCTCGGGACAAAGCTCGTGTGTGCAGGACATGAAGTGCGTGCAGAGCAGCGGGAAGCAGACCGAGTGTCGACTCTGGGAGGGAAGCTCCAGGCACTGCTGGAACATCTTCTCGAAAGCACGGCTGTAGAAACTACACACACACACACACACACACACACACACACACACACACACACACACACACACACACACACACACACACACACACACACACACAAGAGGGGGAGGGAGGTGGTTAAAAACCAGATTCAGACATTCATCCTACGTACGAGTTTGTGTGTGTGTGTGTGTGTGTGTGTGTGTGTGTGTGTGTGTGTGTGTGTGTGTGTGTGTGTGTGTGTGTGTGTGTGTGTGTGTGTCTCACCAGAAAATAGACAAGTCCGACGTCTCCACCAGCATCTCCACCAGCGAGTCCACCATCTTCGTGTGGAAGATGATGGTGTTCATCATTTTTCCGAGCTCCTTGTGATCCGATATGCCGAGACTGGCTTTGGAGACGCTGGTGTACGCCTGCAGAGAGGAAGAAACGCACACAACGGAAACATTCAAAGTCAGATTTCGTACTCCTGTACATTAGCGTGAATAAATAATAACCCCGGAGGTCTCTGATGTGTCCTTCTCTTGACTTCCATTTCATATTTTTCCAACAGGATTTAAGAACATGTGCGTTCGTACCTGCAGTCTGAACCAGTCCAGTCTCATCCCTCTGAAGTCAAACACCTCTCCGTCCTCCACTGGAACGCACACACACACACAACAATTTATTCGATGTTACACACACACACAATATCTTTAAAACTTGAATCTTCCTCTCAGATTGCGACGGTCCAGAGAGCAGCGGCGTCACCTTGTTTGACGCTGAGAGAAGTCATCGTGTTGACGAATGAAGACATGATTATAGATTCATCCTCCGGACACACGGACAGGTTCTGTTGAACGAAGACGGGACAGAAGCAAAAGAAGAACGTTGATCACAACAGACGAGATTTATTTTTACTGAAAGTAGGGAAGAAAAAAAAAATAAATAAAAGAACGGGAATTTTTTTTTAAATTATAAAACAGAAAAAAACCCATTGTGTTCAAGATAGTTGCTTTTAAAACTAAATTATAAAATATATAATTTATCAGTCCTGTATCCTGAAACTCAGGCAGTTCCACAGAGATGTTGTTGAGCACCATCATCAACCAAATGATATCGAATTAAATGATTTAAAGGAGGACGAGTGCTCAGTCTCAAGAAATAAACGTCAGATTGTGTGTTTCTTTTGTGTGTGTTTTGAGAGTTGCGTGTATGTGTGTGTGTGTGTGTGTACGTTCCCACCTGCACCAGTTCATTCAGCACCACGGCGTCGAACCCGGACAGGTACTGGACGTAGTACCGCTGCATCACCGGGCCGTACTTCCTGACGTGAGCTCGGAGCTCCTCCATGTAGAAGATCAGCTCCGCTATGTGTCTGAAAAATAACACACACAAACAAACAAACACACGTCAACAAGATCTGAGACTAAAGAAACACGCACAAGAAATACATATTTTAGAGTTGGCGCTTACTTGTCGATAAAGTCGTCCGTGCTCTTCTTCTGGATGTTGTCGGCGTGTCGAAGCAGCCAGATGATCTCGTCGCGGGCGAACGACAACGCCATGAACACAAATAACGCCTGGTGGACCAGAAGCACAGAAATATGGACGAAAGGGAAGAGAAGAGAGGCGGATTTAAAGAAGGTAAATTACAAAAACAGCAGCTGGCAGCAAACCACATTCTCACAATCTCTGAATCAAATATGTAATATATATATATTCATGAATATTTATGAAGGTCTCCATCTGGCCAGAGGAACGTTTGAGCCTTTCCAAGGTGTCCACGCTGGATCTCGTGCCCACAGAGAGTCGACATCTTTTATGCATTACGTTGATATTTAACTAAATATTGCATTTACTCTTTTTGCAGCATGTTTTTGCAAAAGATCTGGTTAAATAAATGAAAATGAATTAAAAGTAATTAAATGCGTCAGGTGATATTTTAGGGTCGATGCTCGTCACGTGAAGCAAAAGCAGACACGTTAACGGCTGAACTTTAAGAACTACAAGCTATTTAAATATGAATATTTTAATCTTTAAAAGCAGATGTTTTGATGCATTAGGACACAATAATCTAAGTTGAGCTGAAAGACTTCTGTGTTTTTAATGTAAAGCTATTTAATGCAGTAAATCTGTATAATGATGAACTTTTGATGAATTACTCCCCTCGATTGGTTCATTTAGTTCTGCTCACCAAACTGCTTTAAACCCCCAATATTAGTCTATGCGTTGCCCTTAAAGATCGTTTTGCACATTGTGAAACATATAAATCCAGTTTTGTTTTTGGTTTGACATCGAGGCACCTTTGGACCGAGCAGTCCGGGCTGATCGGCCAGAACGGTCGCCAGCTCCTTCAGAGCGGATCGGAGGAACTTGCGTCTCTCTCTGTGCATGGAGCCCCTGCAGAGTCGAGACAAGACGGCAGGAAGTCAAGAGCGGGAGCATCAAAAACACGCCGAGCATCGTGATTAAATGCTATTTTGACACTTTCGGGACAATCCGAGCGAGGAGGACAAAAAAAAAAGTAGGCAGATGACAGCGACGACGGAAGAATGCGAATGAAGATGAAAGGGGAAGAGGGAATAAGTAATGAGGATAAAAGCAGAGATGAGGCAGAGAGAGGGGGGGAGGAGAGAAAGAGGGGGGAGAAAAGAATAAGGGATAAAGAGAGGAAGAAGGTGGTGTTTCAGTGTGAGACTCCCCGAGAAAGACACGAGAGGGGTGGAAGCACATCTACAACCAGTTAAAAAAGGGAAGCCGGAAAAAGAACATTAACATAAATTAACATGGAAAAAATGTGAGCAGAGAAATACATCATACAATTTCTTTTTGTGTGCGAGTGAAAAAAAACGGCAAAGAAGGGATGAAAATTCCCGTCAGGGTTCGTGACGAAGATTATATACGTACGCGTGAGACAGGGCCTGTTCTTTGCACTCCCGGATGTCATTGATGCGTTTGTTGTACCTGGAAAACACACGAGGAGGAAACGTGAATTAAACGCGCATAAATTCTGAAAAAAAAAAAAAACATCTTCAAAATTCCTTCTTTTTGGCTCAGAAAAAAATGTTCAAAACAAATTACAAATCACCGCAGACTTGTCTCTGCACGGTTTAAAGAGCGTCGGCACATATTCGTCCTCTCACCCTCTGATGTTGACGAACAGGTCCTCGGCCGCTTTGTGGATGTGGAAGACTTCGTCGCGGAACAAGCAGAGACAGGTGGAGCTCTGCAGCGCCAGCTTCCACAGAGACAACGCTGCCGCGTCGCTGTTCAGCACCGCGTGACACAGGATGAACCCGACTGCAGGGAGAGGACAGAGACGGACAGGTGCGTGAGACAGATTTATTTTCCCGATCAGGCGGGAACCCGATTCAGATTCTGGTCGGTACTTACAGACGATCCACTTCTCCATGGCGTCCAGCGACAGGTATTCACACGGCATCTGAGGACGGAGACAGAACAGGTGAGGGACGCACGGTCGGGTCGACTTTAGGGCTTCGACAGCTGAATAAATCAAAAACCTCGAATAAAAAGCAGGCGACTTTAAATAAATACCCCAATCTTCGACTTTAAATTCAGGATCTTGAAACAAAATATTTAAAATGTGAGCAGCTTAGAGGGTTCCTTCAAGATTAGTACAAAAAAAATACAAGCAGGATGGCAAAGTCTCAATAAAGCGTGAATTATTTTGGTACTAACGGTGTCCGACTGAGCCGGGTTGAGCATCGTGGAGGGAGCGGAGATCAGCGAGAGCAGCTGGGCGTTCCTCCACTGGTCAGCCGACAGGTTCCTCCTGGGATACACCATCTGAAGGCTGATCAGCGCGTCCGACAGCGACTGGAAAATCATTATTATTATTATTTGCTGATTTGCGAACCTGAAGAAATCGTCCTAACAACTGGACATTTTTATCTTTTTTTAACATCTCAGCTTAACTTTTTTTTTTTTAATCAAGTTGATTTTTACAGCGATCGGATGAAGATGAGACTCGGCAACAAAATGCATGAAAATCTCTCACGCAAATAGATTCAACTTCAAAACGTGCACAACTTCGGCACTTAGGGGGAAATAAAAGTAACTAAAAGGGTGCCGAGAACAAAAAATGAAGACAGAAAGAAAGAAATTTCCTCTTTTTGATATTACGTAAATGAAAACGTTCTCGTTACCTTTCCGTGTGGAACAAACTCCTCCATCATCTTCTTCAAAGGGTTCTCGTAATCCACGATCATCTGGCCCAACCGGGGGTACTCCCTGTCGCTGCAGCACACGTTACAGCACCGCGGTTACCATAGAAACCACGCTCACAATTGGACTTTAATTTCTTCCTGTTTATAGCGATTAAGGGCGGGTACTCCACTTGTTGTTATTTTTTTTTCCTGAGTGTGTGTGTGTGTGTGTGTGTGTGTGTGTGTGTGTGTGTGTGTGTGTGTGTGTGTGTGTGTGTGTGTGTGTGTGTGTGTGTGTGTGTGTGTGTGTTGCAGTCACCTGGCTCCATGCGTCATCTCGTGGGCGTAGTTGTACAGCCCGATGATGGCCTTCCTCTCCTCTATGCGAGACAGGATGGTCATCAGAGTGGTGTAGGTCACCACCAGGTCCAGGTAGTTCTTGGTCAGGTCAAAGTTCACCGTCTGTCGAGTGTTAAAAAAAAAGAAAAAAAAAAAAGAGAGAGAAGTGAGGCACTTTTTAGAAAATCAAATATTAACGATAATCTCTTCCAGCCAATATGAAGAAAAAGAAAAGCTTTTATAGAAGAGTAAATATTCTGAAACACTTCAGTGCCTCTGAAATAATAAAAGTATGAGAAGAAGTGCTGGTTAGAAAGATGAGGGGCAAATAGAAGAGAAGGATACGGTGAAAATACAAAAATACAAAGCATTTCCTTTATGGTTTAAAAACAAGTGTGTTTTTGCGATTGTCAGTGAAGCCCAAAACATAATTTTCCTCTATCTTGACACTTTTACGACGGATTAAAAAAAATAAAAAAAATAAAATCAACAATATATATATTTGCTTACGATATCAAAGAAGACCTGGCAGGCGTCGATGGTGTTCAGCAGCTCACACACGTGGTCCTGTTGATGAAGGAAAAACACCTTCATCACAATCACCAGCGTCAAATCCATCCCAGTGTGTGAAAGTGTGCGTGTGTGTGTGTAACTGTGTGTGTGTGTGTGTGTGTGTGTGTGTGTGTGTGTGTGTGTGTGTGTGTGTGTGTGTGTGTGTGTGTGTGTGTGTGTGTGTGTGTGTGTGTGCTCTCCCACCTTGAACTCCATGACATCCACGAAGGTAAAATAGTAGAGCGCCAGGTTCTTCAGGATCTCCGACTTCTCCTTCTGCAGCTGAGCCAGCTGTTGCTGTAAAACGCCGCACGGCAGAAGGAGACATCGTCAAGTCACGGACTTCGTCGGCGCTTTACGTACCTGAAACTTCAGTTTCCCTGCGAGTTCCTCTGCTTTAAGACGCGTCCCCTTTTTTTTTTTTTTTTTTGTTTCGGTGCAGTTTGATTCTGGGTTAGTAGAAACGGCTGTTAAAAAGTAGCTCTCAACTCAATTCTCTAAACTTTTCTACTTCCACATTGATTCTTTTCAAAACTGGAAATCTTCCATTTTCTTACTCCAACTCTTTAAAAAGAAAACTAAAAAAAAGTCTAATTACTAAGTTTCCCTTCAGGGATCAACACAGATTATCGTATTCATTTAAAGTTTCTCTTAATTTGGACTAAACTGATAGAATTCACAGAGCTGCTAAATAATTCAGTTTTACTGGAGCTAACAAAACTCTATAAAAATAGATTCAAAAAAAAAAAAAAAAAAAAGAAGACTGATTTAAATTCCAAATGTTCATGAAGTCATTTTTACTTTGGAACATTTTCTTTTCTATAAATATTTGTTGGGAAACTTGACACACAGGAGAGCTCACTCATGAAATTGGATTTGGATTTCTCCTTTTAGCACATCGTGGAAACAAAATGAGAATCAAAGCTCGTGGTGCGAAAGCTTTTCCGAGAGCAGCTCGTGCGTTTGAATCCCCCCCCCTCCAAAAAAAAAATGTTTGACCAAAGTAAAGTGCGCCTATCAAAGCAAAGTTGGATCGGTCCGGAGGACGCAGTCGTGAGGCTACAGAAGGCAGAAGAGAGAGAGAGACGGAAAATTCATTCAAAGCACCCGAAAGACATAAAAACCTTTCTGTGCTTGTTGATATCAGCCTGGATGGTTTTTTTTTTTTTTTCAAACTCCAAACTCCAAACATGTAAAAGATTGTCGCATCAATCTTTTAACATGTTGTAATATATATATATATATATATCTATATATATATCTCTCTATATATATAGATATATATATCTATATATATATATATACACATACATACATAATGTTTTAAAAAGCAATGTGAATGTTTTGTATTTACATGACAGAAAGGACTGTATGTAAATGGAAACCCGTCTCCAAAGTGCTTCTGAGGTCGGCCTGAAAAAAATAAAACGCGACTCTTAAGAAGGGAAAAAAAGTGTAGAAGAGTGAAACACTGCAGCTGCAACAAGGAGTCGAAGCCTCTGTGACTGGACCCAGAGTCCACAAAAAGTGGGACAATCATTTTAAACCATTTGGAAAAGAGATTTCTAAATTTTTTTGCGTGCTTTTTCTCTGTAATTTGAAAAGAGCAATGAGGCCGACGTGTCCTCAAACCTCTCTGTGACGCTCCTTATTGCAGGCAGTCAGCTCGTCATTCAAAAACAGCAGCCGGTCGGTCATCCACCCAACTAGCAGTCAGGCTAACCAGGTAGTTAAGCAGGTAGTTAACCAGGTAGTTAACCAGCCACACAGTCATTCAGTGAATGAAGGAGAGAAAGTAAAACAAAAACCACTACCAGCGAAGGAGGGAAAAGCAGAGCAAAGGAAAAAAACCAAAAACACACTCCGAAAGAAAAACAAAAGGTACATAAAAAAAAAAAAATTATTCACATCAGTACAAAACTTATGGGAACTGAAATACAGAAACTTAGATACAAAAACTTACCAAAAAGCACAAGTCCGGAATAAGCCAAGTTTTAGCATGCAGAACACAAACAAACACAGAAACAAAGCAGAAAACAACATAAGAGACAATTTTTTGCACAGTTATACTGAATAAAGCAGTCAGCTACACACACACACACACACACACACACACACACACACACACACACACACACACACACACACACACACACACACACAAACGCACACACAAAAGAGCTGTTTGCTAAATGACACTTTCACTTGAACACAGAGGCCAGAAGCTACGAGCTAAGCTAACAAGTAAAGCTGAAAGAAACAGTTGATGAGCAATGACTCGGTTTAGTTCACTTGGACACACGCGCACACAAACAAACACACAAAACTAATTACTCTAACTGTTCAAAAAGATCATCTGCAGTAGAGGGAAAAAAATATGTGTTACTTCATTTTTTTTTTTTTTTTTAGGGCTCATTTGATCAGTTCATGGATATTCCCGTAGAAACGATTTCAGTTTTCAAAATAAAATCAGTGTTAGTTATTTACAAAATTTTAAAAAATACCACTTACTGCAGGTAAAGTAAGTTATCTTTGTGTACTATGATTGATTGGCAGTTGATGTTTGTTTTTTTTTTAACTACAACAGCAAAGGTTTTGTTAAGAGAGCTTTTACATAAACCTGATTGCATTTCATTGATTATGTATTTCTGATAAAACCCTGCCTGTAAAAACATCCTGACTTAAAACCCCACATTTACCCTGAGTAAGCTTATTTTTGTTTTTTCTGTAGTACAACTTTTTTTTTCCAGTTCAACAAAATACAAAGAAAACACATGACTTCAAACTGTGAGTTCAAGACACCTGAAGTCAAATCAAGCACATAAAAAGTAATGAAGACGACTGTTTACGTTGCCGTTCCCCGCCACACGTTTACGGACGAACGCGCCGGCTGCGTACTCACGTTATTGTTCCGCGTCTCCACGGCGGGGAACTTCCTGACGATGAATTTAACCGCCGACTCCAGGTTCTTATCCACCAGGTAGGAGGGCTTGGCCTTGGGGTCGCCGCATGCCTGGAAGAGGAAGAGGAAGAGGAGGAGGAGGTGAGGAGAGACACAACACAACAACAACAACAACAAAAACAACAACAACCAGTACACTGCTGCACAACTCAAACACCACCCGGGCCCTTCACTCTCCGTCCAGACATCTCTGACAGTCATATATATATATATATATATATATATATTCAACTTAACAGTGAAACCTGGTTTATCCCAGACTCCGCCCCCCCTGGATTTGGAGAAGGGGGGGGGGGCTTGGGTGATTGACGCCTCTGTTTCTGGGAGGCATGAAAAACAAAACGCACACTAACTAAGGTGTCATTTAGATGCCCGGGAGGAGATTCAATATTATTACAGGGGAGATTTTCCTGCTCTGCTAAATTTCAGTAAATTTGTTTGGATAAACCAGGTTCAACTGTAGGAAAAAAAATTAAAAAAAATAAAAGATCCTGAACTGATCAGTGGTTCTCAGCTCCTGAACTGTGGAGAGAAATTAGAGAGCTGCATTTCAAATAAAAAAGAATACTTGAAATAACTTTTTTTTTTTTTTTAATGGTCCTGTGTTTCCTTCGCTGTCGTCGTCTCAAGCCTTAAATTTTGGTGTCACATTTAAATGACACAGAAATGTCAACTAGAGCTGCAGTGATTCGTCCGTTAGTTTGATGGACAGGAAATCAATCAGAAACTACTTTGAAAGTTGATTGACCATTTCCAAGTACAAATGTCAAACATTTTATTGGTTCCAGGTTCTTATCTGTTCCATTTCTGATGCTTTTCTTTGCCTTACATTTGAGTAAATGTAATATCTTTGGCTTTTGGACTTCAGGCTTATTAAAACAATTCATTTGACAGCAACAACTTCAGCTCCTGGACACGGCGATGGATGTTTTGTACTCTTTTTCTAAAATGATTCATAAACAAATTAAACTTTAAATAATCATTAGTTGCAGCTCTAATGCCACTTATTGAAAAGTTGTATTTTCCCTCCACAACCCGAACGAGGCTCGAGAACCACTGAGAAGAGTCGCAGGTGATGAGAGGGTTTCAGCTTCCAGGTGTGTGTCGGTGTGATTAGTACCACCGCATGACAGGCAGAGTGACGGACAGGCAGAGTGAAGAAGGGGGACTGCATGAAACGGAGGAGGAGGAGGGGGGAGAAGAAGAAGAAGAGGAAGAAGAAGAAGAAGAAGAAGAAGAAGAAGAGATGGCAGGGAGACAGAAAGAGTGTTTCATCTGGAGCAGGAACATTTAAATTAAATCACTTCACCTGCAGAGCTGCTATTTTTTGTTTTGTTTTTTTCCCTACTTTTTAATGTCCTCATCTGTTTCCTCTACCCCCCCTCCTCCCCAACCCCCCCGACTCCGGCAGGAAGCAACAGCGCTCATGCAATCATGGGTAGTGTCGTCGTGAATGGTGAGGAAGATGTGAGTCCATGCACGTGGAGCCCATAAACAGAGCGGAGGTGTAAAAGTTTATCGGCTTGCCGACCACCGAGGAACAATCCTAGAAGAGGTCAAGTGCTCCTGACCGTTCTGAGGATTCGCTTCCTCGCGGCTTTGAGTTTTTTTTTTTTTTTTAAAGTTCCAGAGTGGAAGCACACACACAAAAAAAAAGGTAACAGGTGGTTACCGAAATGAAATCTACAACACAAAACTACACTATTAAAAATCACAGCTGATGGACCCGACAAGGCTTGAAAAAACAACAACAGCATCACACAACCATTAAACCTGGATTTCAGTTTGCATGGCGCTGAAACACTTCCAGCAGTGAGCCAGTACAAAATGAAACCTCGACACAGCAACGCATGCTAGTTCACACCAAGCACGGGGAGGTCAACCGGCAACCAGGCTGTACGAAACGTAATGAAATGCTTTTGTTGACATGGAGCTGTGGAGACTTTCACCCCAATCCCCTCCCAATTTTTTTTTTTTTAAATCGGCGTACGGCCACGTTTTAACACGATATACCGGCGCTGCTCACGCTGGTCGGTGCAAATTGGAAAATCTGCCACGGAGGGTTGAAAGTTTTTTTTTTGTTTTTTTTTAATCACCTTTGTGATTTACAGACTCGGCTGCAGCGTCGCATCGGAGCCGCTAACGGTGGAGGTTTAAAGTTTAAAGAGGGAAAACACTGACGAGCAGCAGCTGCCACTTTGCATCGGCGGTAATTCAACACGGGATGCAAAATAGGTTTAATTTTCCTCGAAAAGAAGAAGAAAAAAAAAAAAAAAAAAAAAGGGAAATCCTGACCCGGCAAACAAAAAAACAAAAACAAATGCTGGCTGCGAAACCCGGTTCTGTTAAGCTGAAGCTCGGTGGACTCGCTAAGACGTCAGCATGCTCAGGTCCTAACAGCTCTGGGGAAAAAAATAAAACACACTTCACTACTTGCGGGATCTCAAACACAAACACTTCGGGACACTACGGGACAGAGAAACAACACGACAACACCGACATGGTTTCAATACCCATCGAACGACAAACACTTTGGACCCTTCGGGGAGTCGCAGCTTGTTTCCTTGCGCCCGCTTTCTCTCGCACCCGATCAGAGGTTGTTGTTTTTTTTTACAAGCTTCGAGGTTTTCCAAGAAGATCTGTTTTTAGGCGTGCGTGAGAGCGGGCCGAGTCGAGAACCGTGTCGAGCGAAGACCAAGGAATCAAGATGTGACTGTGAAAATCCATGCAACTGCAAAAAAACAAAAACAAAAACAAAAAAAAAGCACAAGCCTCGTTGTTTTCCAGCTCACGCAACACCTCCTCCTGGTGGCGCTCTAGTCTCGCCCCTACGCACCACACTGGTCTCTAACTACCTCTCAACCGCTAAAACATATTTACCCTTTGACTCAGGCCGGGGAACTGCGGAGAAAACACCGTCCTGGTTACTGCATCACATCGGTACGCTTGACTTGTAATGACTGTTTTGCCATGTTTTAGCCCATAACTGCTTTTTTATTTTATTTTAAAATAAAGTCTGAAAATGTTACTTTCCGGAGACACAATTTATGCATTTCCTCAGTTTATTTGATGCTTTTTTTCCCCTTTCGATTTGAAGTACTTCAAAAAACCTACATTATAAATAAACTGAATAGATTTATTTACCGACGTGTTCGAATGACTGTAGGAAGCTCCGGTATCTACGACTTTTGTGGGTGTGATGTTGTGCAGCACCCGAGTCTCAAAAGTTAGATATTCAATATTGTACATGTAGAATTTGAAAATAAAATAAAACTTGCATACTGTAATAATGGCACTTATTTTGTTATGTCTATCTCTTTTTTTTTTTTTTTTTTTATTCATCATAAACTATTATAATTGTTTAGAAGTTTGTCATTATGTTAAGATTTAACGTTATGGCAGTAAATACCCTGAGATATGGTTATATTATTTTAAGGCCAAATCTTTCAACGCTAGTTCAAAGCAACAGAAAGGAATCATTTTCATCGCCGCCTGGTCTCAGAACAACAAAGAGCTAAAGGTAGTTAATAACGCCTGTGCTTCTGGATAATGGTTGAACTTTGCAGTAATCTATAATGATTTAAGAATGAGTTGTAATTAATGGGCTAAAACATGCAAAACCTTCAAAATATTCCTTTAGAACCGTTTCTATGGTACTAGAATATACTTTACAGCCTCTCACCAGCTTCAACTAGGTTATTTAATCAACCATAATACATCTTTTTTTTTTTTTTTTTTCATGTGATCAATTTTGTAGTAAATGTAGCATCACAGACCAAAGACATTCACATGTAAATCATTTTCTGTAATTCATGTGGCGTGCCATTCTCCATTAGTGCTAGTGCGATAAGCTGGCTGGCTGGCTGGGTTTCGGGTGGGGGGTGGGGTGGGAGTGGGGGTGGAGGGAGGGAGGGCTGATGGAGGGATGGATGGAAGGAAGGAGGGCACGGTGAATGGAGGGGACAGGGCATGGGAATAAAGCTGAGAATCAGTAGCGGCCGGGAAGGGAGTGAGGGGAGCCGTTGCCTGGATACCAGAACGGATCTCGAGTCCCGCCTCCACCATCGCTTCTCCACTCGGGGTAGGCAACTAACAGCTGAGGCTCTCGAAGCCCCCCGCCCCCCTCACCGACATATGGCAGGGTGGGGGGGGGACCCTGGCATTCGTAGCAGTGGGCCAAAAGGAAAAACACACACCTGGAAGCTAATTATGGCTGCTAATTAACGGGTATAATTTTTGAACACCGCCTCAGTGATCCTCATAAACCACCTCCTCACTGAGATAAACTCGGCATTTCTCACCGTGAGCTCTCTCTCACTTTCAGAGGAGGGATTAACTGCTGGGAAAGACCAAAAAAAAAAAAAGAGCTGGGAAGAACGGACGGCCTCTTGTGATTAGAAAACAGAGCCACTAGAGACGCTCAACAACCTGCTAAGAGCTGGCCGACTGCCTGCTGGCAGCGTTTTGCAACTTGTCAGCATTATTGTACTCGTCCTCTACCAAAATACTGTCAAAAGAAATATCTAACAACCCTTTAGGATAAAAGGATTGTGTCAAAATACTTGAGTCTGCCAAAGCAGCTCATTTATGAAGTAAATTTGCTAATAATTAGGAGACTAACAGGAGTAGTTAAGTGACGATTACTTTGCGACTACTAAAACAGGCAAATTTCTTTTCTTTTTAAAAAAAAATAAAACCAATATTTAACCTGCACGACTATCGATGAATAACACTTATGTAGCTCTTCAAAATCGGTTTACATTTCAAAGAGATTTTTTTTTTTTTTATTCTTGAAGAAATATTTTCCATATTTTAATCATAAAAATTGAACTAAATAAAATCTCGCTGCAGCCACTTTTCGATAGAGCGCTCCTTTATTCAGACACTGTAGATTTAAGTATTTGCCAACTGGTATTTAGATGCCATATTTTTGTTCGATGTGTCTGGCAGTAACAAAAAAAACAAAAAAAAAGACTAGTTTTGGCTTTGCAGACTAGAACGTATGATGTATGTGCACTAAAAAGAAAAAAAGAAAAACGTTAATGTGAATGCTGTAATTGTAAGCGGATGAATAAAACACTGAATTTGCATTGTGGGTTGGCAGAACTGACGGTGGATGGAGCCCAGCCTTACAGATTCAAACATGAGGAGGAGTGAGGCACAAAGGAGAGGACCAACAGATCAGTACAGGTAGCCAGGAGGAGGAGGAGGAGGAGGAGGAGGAGGAAGCTGAGGGAGAAGTGAAGAGGGAGGGGTTTCATCAGTGGAAGGTGATAAATTTTGCAAACCTTCCAAACTTGTCCTTGCTGCATAGGAGAGGGGGGAAGCATTGGAACGGAGAGAAGAAGAGAAGAAATCAAAAAACAAAGAGCCCACCCAGACAAACTGCTGGATCACTGGTCTACACACTATCACACACTCTCGCACACACACACACACACATACATACACGCACACACACACGTCTTTAAACAGCTGCTCTCATACAGGTGTTATCTGCATATCTGAGAGTTCAGTTGGGGACAGCCCTTTTTGGCATTTCTCTGCAACACAACACATAAAAAAATAATAATAAAATAAATAAAAATAACAAGACATGCTGCGCCAACATGTTATCACATTAACACTTGTTTTTTGTTTTGTTTTTAAACGCACGGCGTCTTGAAAGTGACACAAGGTGTAGCATCGTCTACCTACGCGCGAACACACATTAAAAATAACACATCCATTTTTATTTATTTCTTTAAGAGTGTGGAAGCACTATAAATAACCCCGACGGACCCTCCAGGGCTCGTCAGCAGCTCCACAGAGTGAAGACAAAGTTTTGGACCCTGCAGTTTTTTTTTTTTTTTCCCTTTTCCTGGCTGCAGTACTTGCTCCACATTTTCTGCTTCACGGCGGTTGCTTAGTAACTGACGGTGTAGTGCTCCCTGATTTGTTGAAGCACTGGGCACTTCTTGGAAATGCTCTCATACAGGTTTGAAATCATTATGTCATAGTTATATAGATGCAGCAACATTTGAATAACTTGTTTCGGGACACAATTAGCGACGACTCTGGTCCGGTCTCACAGATTTAGTTCGCCTATAGAAAACAACAACAACAACAACAACAAAAACAGCCAGGTCTTACTGCAATCTAGTAACGACGGCGAAGAATGTAAAATAGTTGAAACTGGGTTTGGACTCGTGGTGAAGTGGAAGAAAAATCAGGAGTTAAAATGTCGCTGAACATTAGTGCAAGATGGTGAGTGCTTCTGAGGAAGTCAGAGCCCAAATGTCCTAAATGACAAAAGAAATTAAAATGAATAGTTCTGCTAACTCTAAACAGAGCTCAGCTACAGAGATAAAGAAATACAAAAAAATGAAGTTTTGATATTATCTTATGAATGTGTGTACATGTAATGTCAGCTGATTAGTTGCAAGAAATTCCTGGACAGAAATGACAAAATAGGTTTGCAGTGATTTTAGAAAGTGTCATCCAAAAAAAAAAAAAAATTTTTCTTCATTGTTCCTGATCACAAATCTTTAGAGAAACAAATCTAAGGAATCCTTATTAAGATTGATGTTTGTGTTATGGGTTTATGTAAAAAAAAAAAAAATACTATCAGGTCAAATATTATCATCAGTATCGACATCAAAGATCCAGTATTGGTCGGTCTACTTTTATCGTCCCTCAGCTGGATACCTCCCGACGAAGAAATACATCCATCGGGCCTAATTCGATCAATCACATCAGAATAATTTATTCATTTTTACCTTGTGTGTGGTTGTTGGCCAGATGTGACCAATCCACATTAAACACGGTTTCTTTATCAGCTGTAAAATTATTTCTTTCTCCACTATTTACATTCATTCAGTCACAGCGGCCCGACAACTTCATTCTTATAGTCACAGAAATCTCATACATACTGTGTATTGCCTTATTTTGTCTTTGTCTGGCAGGTATTGGTACTTAGTGTGTGCAGCACTACGTTTAAATAAAAGTCTGGTCTGCCCATCTCACTGTGTTTATAGTTGGGTAGTTACCAACAGGAAAGATCAAATTCCCAATGCAATATCAAAGCCCCCTTAGTTGGGGTGAGGAAGTTCTTCTGAACGTATTTGGACACTTATCAAGTTGAAATTTTTTTTTAAAACTTCATTTTCTGAATTATAGTTAGCATTAATGTGAATAACTACCCCTGCTTTCAACTACTGATGTGAAATCCAGAGCCCCTTTTTCCAATAGTGTGTATTACATAACAGAAATTCCTGTTTATTTATGCGTAGTCACGCAGCTCAGCTGGGAAAAAAGGGGAATCTCCTCAGCAAGCATTTTAAGTGACGCACACGTTGAAGGTCTGCTGCGATCTAAACGCCCAGATGTTGTGAGCTGAAAGTCTGCAGGCTTTCATTCAAAAACTGAACACCACCACCACGTGGGGATTTTGCTGATGGAGTATATGCAACCAAAAAAAAAAAAAAAAAAAAGGACGAACCTGGATTTTTTTTTTTTTTGCATACTCAAGAGCTCTACATATATATATATATATATATATATATATATTTTTTTTTATTTTTTTTTTTTTTTTTTTTAAAGTCAAACCAAACTTGTCTCCTTTAATCAAACAGAATATAAAACATTATATCGTCTTACAGTCTGTTAAATTTCAGTTTCCTCGGGTCATCGTGCCATTCAGACCATGAGAAATGTCTGAAGGTCTTGGGGAAGCTCGCCCTTATCTATCCCATAAAAGACCCTTAAAAAAAAAATGAGGAGTAAAAATTCCCCTGGCCGTCAGGTGTGCCCTTCATTAAATGTCAATGCTTGATTCTTTGCCAGTAGTTTAATTATTTATGTGGAACTGTCCCCTCTGGGCCACCATACTGTAAAAGCCGAGCCAAATGACCACGCCACATATTTTTTTGTGGATTCTGGGCGACAAAAAAAGAAAGAAAAGAGGATTTTAGCGGATCAGAAAACAGCAGAATGAAGCAGTACAAGATGTTGGCATCACAGAGCCAGAAGTAGAAAAAAAAAAAAAAACACACACACACACAAACCACTGCATCTGAAAAATACAGCCGGGAGGGCAGAAATTAAAAAAAAAAAAAAAAATCCAAGAAACGGCTGGAGAATTAAACTGGACGAAACGGGAAGAGGGGCAATCTCCTTTTTCTGTAACACCTGCTTAGAGTGTCTAGTAGTCGGAAAGAGAGGTGGGATACTGTATTATACTTTTAAATAAATCTTACCGGTACAAAATGGCTGCTAATTTACCAATAATGTAGTTGAGCTAAACGTCAAACTTAAACCAACAATCAATTCAACTTGACTCAAACTTCTGGGTATTGCAAGCGTGCTTCTGGATTTAAACTATTTATCTTCACTGATAACAATTACTCAAGTTAAATACACTGCACCTTAATAAAGGTTTCAAATGCCCTCTTTTAAGTGGGGACTGTGTCAGTGAAGTGTTGGTTTAACTACAGGTGCTTTAAATAAATTTTAAAACATCTGACTAGGAGCCTAAAAAAAAAGAAAATCAACACTGTTTGATCAAGAGAAGTTTAAAAAAAAAAAAAATGGAGTCTGTTGGTTGGCTGCATTATAAACCTACAGGTGTTCATGTTTACGCCTCACATACCTGTAGTCATGATGAATTTGTCTGTTTAACTATAGAGGTAGAAACTATTGGTGGTGGAGGAGGAGGGGGGGGTCAGGGAGTTACCTGAGCAAGATAAAAAAAATAAATTAAAAAAAACCTGCAAGCGCTGTGTGCAAGACAAAAATATGACGTTAGACGGTCGACTAGCTGAAAGATAAGCACAGCAAAGAAAACAAAAAATACTTTAATGCCACTCAGCCAAGATTAATTAAGGCGACTTAATTAAGGAACAGATTTTAAGGTTTTTCTGCAGAGTCGATGGTGTGTGATGAGTGAATGTTTAAAAAAAAAAAAGGGGACGCTGCCGTGATCTTTAGATGATTACAGTACTGACGGTGTGCATGAATTTACTCACCTCCCAAAGGTAGAAACCAAACAAGTATGTCACCTGTGTTTTCAATAAATAATAATACAGCTAACTTCACTTTAAGAGAATATCTTTAAAAGATGTAGTTTTGTAAGATAAAAATCCCCCCAAACAATGTGCTGTTGAGGATTTACCAGAACGGGTCACAGATTTCTGCTCTTTCGTTTCTAGCTTTGGGATGTGGCGTTGATGTTGGATGCTGGAGAGTATTTTTTTCTAATATCAGAAGAAGGTAAAAAAAAAGAAAGAAAAAAAAGCGTTAAAAGAAACATATGGAGAGCAGTTCATGGGTGGATATGTTCGAGGAGACTTATGGCGAAGGGGTAGATGTGAATATGATGGGGTGGTGGTGGTGGGGGGGGAGTAGGAGGAGGGACAGACAGAAAGAAAGGAAGGAAGGAAGGAAGGAGGGCAAGGAGGAGGAAGGGCGTGTTAAGAAGAGTAATCGGCAAAATCTCAATAGTGTCTGACTGCTCATACTGTTTTATAACTTCTTTTTTTTACCGTTGATTAATCATGATTTTTTTTGTATTTTTAATTGAGAGGGGTAAAAGACTAACAACATATATATATATATATATATACACACTTTGCAAAATAAGGCGACTCAAATGCCAAAGATAAAGAAACAGTATGAGCTTTCAGACAGTTTAACTTCTCTCTTTAAAACTTGGCCAGATGTGACTGACCTCTTTCACTGTCTCCCTCTTTTTTCTTCTTCTTCTTCTAATTAATTCATCATACATACACCAAAAGCAACAAAGGCTCGTCCCACACAGACAGACCCACTAACTCTTCTCCTCCCACACACACACACACACACACACACACACAAACCACTGGTGCAAAAACTTCTAACATTTATAAATATGTTTGACTTTATAATATATCTATTTTTTTGTTTTTTTAATCTGTATTTAAAAGCAGCATTTCATTTCCAGCTAAAAATCACTGAAAAGGGGGGGCGCTAAAAACATCAAATGTTGAAATAATTAAATCAATTTAATAATAGCATAACAAGTTCATTGGTATTATGTAAAAAAACGAGAAAATTATTATTATTATTATTATGAGTAGTGTAAACAAAACACCTACCACACACAGGAAAGGAGCTACTTTCCCATTATAGGTTTATATATATATATATATATATATATATATATATATATATATATATATAACTACTTGTTTGATAATAACCAGTTTAGTCATGATATTGAATTCTGATGAGTATTTTTGCTCGATGATATTTTTTCTAACCAAAAACTAATAATTAGTTCGCAATAATGAGAAGAAAAAAAACAACAACAACGATAATCTGCAGCTTTTACTTATTTATTTTTTTAATTTATTTTATTTTAAATCTTTCGCATAATTTTCCTGCGATTTGTGCAGCGAGCTAAACGGAGCTAAACTGTCCGTTTTGGGCTGAAAATAAAAACGCGTGGTCGGTTTGGTGACCAGGCCGCGGACGTGTCGGTGTTTTCGGGGCTTCGGGTGTTTTCGTGGCTTCGGGTGTTTTCGGGTGTTTTCGGGGCTTCGTGTTCGGGGAGCGGAGACGACGCCCGACCGCTGAACGCGATGCTAAACGCTTAGCTTAGCTTAGCTGAGCGCCCGCCGCCATTAAGCCAGCCGAGGCTAAAGCTAAAGCTGCTACTAACCGCAGGGGGGCCTGTTTAAGGTTATCACCCCGAAAAGGGGGCTCGATTCTGTTATGCTTTTTTTGTTTTTGTTTATTATTATTATTATTATTATTCTTGTGGTTTCTGTCTGAGTCGTTTTTGTTCGTTTTTAATCCAAAAAAAAAAAAAAAAAAAAAAAAAATCAAAAAAAAAATCGGTTTAAATCGGGGCAACTTTACCGCAAGCTAACGCGACAGGCTAGCTGTGTCGTCCGCTTCCAGGGAAGAGGAATATTTTTTTATTTATTTTATATTTGTAGGATAAATGACGCGTATTCACCTATATTTTAAAGATATTATTCACACTGGCTAAAAAAAATTTAAAAAAAATGCACACAACACTAAAAAAAACAACCCAACATTAATCTAGCTGCCGTGTGCTAGCTCGTGAGGCGTTCACGGCACTAAAAAAAAAAGAATCACAGCTTTATGCGGTTAACGAGGATTCACCGTGTGTGTGTGTGTGTGTGTGTGTGTGTGTGTGTGTGTACCTTTTTGATGTTGTAAACACGGGTCAACATCCCGATGCCTCGGTCGTTGAGGATGGTGAGTTTTTCCGCCAGCTTCTGCTGGCTGGGCTGGATCACTCCCCGGGACATCTTCCTTCGTCTGGTCGGTGTTTTTAAAACAAACAACAACAAAAAAACAACCTCCGATCCAACAAATCCCGTTTAAAAAAAAAAAAAAAAAAAAAAAAAAATCTCAGCCGGAGAGGACGGAGTAAAATAAGGTGTGTTTTGTGTTTGTTATGCCGTGGTTGGAGTCGCTCCCATGCTCGGATGTTCGGGGCCGGAGCTTCCTGTCTCCACCCCGCCGTCCCTCTGCCTGCTGGCGCTTTAGGAGTTGTCCCGGTTTTCACGACGAGGCTGCGTTCACGTGCCCCCTCCGTAATCGTAAATCTCAAATTGCTTCATCCCAATTTTTTTTTTTGTGAACAGCTAAAATATACAAGCCTTTTACAACACTGTACATTTTGTGGTAGGATAGTAAATTTTCGTCATATTAAAAAAAAAAAAAAAAAGGAAGAAAATTGGGGATTCATCAGCTCAGTTGATGCTTTTAAAAGAAAGCCCAAAACATATCTCTTGCTACTCTTGAACCTCTCTTGCACTCTGAATTTAAAATGCATATTGCTTATTTAATATTTTAACTCTATTTGTGTTTAATTTTTTTAATGTAATCTAATTTATTTTCTATATTTTTACATCTGTATGTAATTATCTTGTTGTAACGCACTTTGAGCTGCATTTCTTGTATGAAAGGTGCTGTATGTATTATGTATTTATGTATATTATATTTGATTATTTTTTATTTATTTTATTATTTTATTTATTTATTATTTATATTTTATATTTTTTTACTGCTATTTTATTGCTTTTCTATTATTCTATTATTATCTTATTGCTTCTGTATGCTGCTGCAGCGAAAGAAATTCCCCTCGGGGATTAATAAAGTAACTACCTACCTACCTACAAATAAAGTTTATTATTATTCTTAGTAGTAGTAGTAGTAATATAGGTAATTAAAGATAATAAGACAACATAAACACACTAGAAGGCTATTACATTAATTGCACTCTTGGTTTCATGCTGTTTCTGTAGGACATGCACATTTTTTTGGGGTGGAAATTTGATCGTACTTAAAGTGTATCGCAAAATACAAAAATAAGAGTAGATATTTTCTTTTATTAACTTTAAACTGACAAATGCGTGTCTTTTAAACGGTATCAAAGGGACATTTTCTGATTGAAATTTGCCTAAATACCAGGCATATTTCAGTGTTCCTTGAATCCTTGTAATTTACAATTTTACTCCGAGTCATCGAACGCATCACTTTGTATGACGCAGCTTCCGACTCAGCTGTCAGTTCGGTGTTTTGAAGCCATTATTGCAGCTCCTTCAGACGCCTTTCTCGCGCACTTCTGCCTCGTATTTAGCGCGTTAACTGTAATAATGTCACGTTTTAAAGCAGTGATGACCTAATTCTTTGCAGAACATTTTAGACCAGGTGGGTGCACGAGGCAGGGAAACTCAGATTCAGATGTTATCTACAGCTCAAAGCCCACTTTTCAATTCAAGATTTGACATTTTGGACAAAGGTTTGCTGCTATAAACCAGTGTGACTTAAATCCACTGTGTGTACAGTTCTGTTGTGACACATTATTGTAAGTTAAAAGGAAATTAGTGTAAAATCCTCAGAAATTTCTGCTCCACCGAAAGAGAACAATTCTTTTTGGTATGTTTTGTGGTTGTTTATCTCGACTGCTATTAATAAATATGAATAACAACTCATCTGTAAACTTAGTGCCTTTTTCTTCTCGTTGTTTGTTTCAGTTGAGGTCCTGTAACACTCTGGCCTGCGATGCATTCGCTGGCTCAGGAGATCCAGGGCTTCTCCAAGAACCGCCTGAAGAAGCAGTGCACGTGTGTCACCACGGTAACGGGCAAAAAGTTGCTGGAGAGGAGGAGGAGGAGGAGTGATGGAGGAGAGGGAGAGGTGGAGCAGGTTGAGGAGCTGGAGGAGGGAGGCGGATGCGGGTTTGTGGAAGATAAAAGTCTGGACCTTCAAGTTGGTGTCGTCAGACCTTTCCTGCTGCTGGGTAACATTTCTACTTTACACAATAATCACAGCTGTTGTTTTTTTTTTTACTGCTACGAGCTTCCACAACTACACGGCACCATTGATATTCCCACTCAGCTCGTCCAGCCTCATGACCCCAGTTTTCTTCAGTCAACTTTTCATTGGATCCCGTCTGACCCTAAATCCCTCAATATGTAGAAAGTTTTTCTCACTGATAATAATAATAATAAACTTTATTTCTATTGCACCTTTCGTACAAGAAATGCAGCTCAAAGTGATTTATAGACAATTATATGCAGTGTTTGACAAAAAAAATGTTATAAAATTAAACACAAATAGAGTTCAAATATAAAATATGCATTTTAAAGGCGCGGTAGTTCAGAGTGCAAGAGAGCTTCAAGAGTAACTAGTTAAAGGCAAATGTAGGAGCTCAATAATTTGTGACAGGTATTATAGTTTTGAGTCTTTATTTCCATCCCAATATTGAATTTCATTGCTTTATTCTCAAAAGTTTCGAAGGAAGAAGGCATGCTGGGAAATGCTAAATTTGTTTGTCCAGTTATCCTACTCCCTGTAAAGTGTGATATTTTATGTGTGGGGCGTTTGAGGTGAACGGAGGGGCCCATAAAATGTGTTACGCTGCAGACGCAAAAATAAAAACTGGTTTTAAACTCTACTGTAAAAACAAAAGTACAGACGGTTGCAGGAAAAAAAAATCTACTGAGACTGAAGGGAGGACAATTTTTCGACACTTAAAATAATGATAGTACTGGTTACGAGTTAACTGTCCGTTATTACTTCAACTACCGTTGAAAGCGCTGCCGATAATCTACGTCGTCGTGAACCGATAGCGCGTTAATTTAAAACACTTTTCAGCTCTTTACCTACGAGGACGTCAGGGCGGGTTCGAACAGTAAAGAAGATCGACTGTAATTCTCGAGACGCGGTAATCGGTTCGGTATTCCAGTCCACAAAGGGACCGGGTCACGGCTGTTTCCTGGCAATAAATAAATAAGTTCCCTAATAAATCAATGTCATTAATTTTGGATTCGTCTCAGGGAGAGCGGTGGCCTACCCTTCAGCCGGAGGACGCGGGCTGACATCCCTACGTAGTCAGCATGTACCCGCCCCATGCCGACGTTGTCCTTGAGCCTTGACATTGAGTCCCCCCTCCCCGGCTCCGGGGGGCGCCGTTCGCTTCTGTAGCCGCGACGCTGCGCTTTGACCCCGAGAGAGCGGGAGAGAATCAAAGAGCGAACGTCTCAGCAGGGATCGATGAAAGTGTTACAGCTGTTAGAGGCTCAACAGAGGTGACTCTTCTCCACACGGCACAAAACTGATGTTCACTCCACATTATCACATCGCAGTAACATCACAGGCACACATTCACTTTAAATATCCTCAAGAATCAAGTTCTGTTTTGATAAGTTGTAAAATAAAAAATGTTAAAAAAAAAAGAGCATGAAATAAAGGTTTAATGACTTTACCTCTTGCACAGTTTGACTAAAAACCTTCAAACTTCAAACCTTTTTTTTTTGTCTAAACTTCACTAGATTAGAAATTCATGTTTCTTTTCATAAAAATGTGTTTATGTTTTATAAAATGTATGATTTATGCAGGCAAAAAAAATAAATCCTTAAATGTAATTTTATAACAACAATGTAGGTGTAAATTACATACAAACTTACTTTTTTTTTTTTTTTTGGAGTCTCGACTCTGATATGCATCTTAGTGAAGTGAATTCATAGTTTTACCAGTGTTGTTAAAAGAAAATACATTTCTCCCAACAAATTTATGAAACACTATAAATAGAAAAACAAAAACCCACAAAGAAGACGACTTGAGTTGAGTCAACAAATACTTTTTTACAGTGAAGCCTTCCTGTTTTATTGAGGAAACTCAACGAGGACGGCACATTTTTGAATTTCATTTTACTATAAAAATCTTCATGCATCTGACAATAAAGTTTGGAGTCTTGAAAGAATTTTAGATTATAGACACCAAAAGAAAATCTCTTCACTTTATCTAAAACCCCCCCAAAAAAGACCAAATATGAGGATATAAGATTTTCACTCTACAAGTAAAACCCAACAAAAATCAATAAAAAAAAAAAAAAACAATCTTAATGTCAAGCTTTTTATGCAAAGATGGATAACCGTCCTCTGATGTTCAGCAGACTGAACGCGGTCGCTCGTCAGACTCCTCTTAAAAAAAAAAAAAAGTGCGATAAAAATCCCGCCATGTGTCACTTTAAATCTTCTCCCTCTATACCGATGAGACATACGGGCTGAAGCGCAGCTTATATCCAAACACACACACGCTTCATCCTTTGGATTTAGATTTTCCCTTTTCGACACCACGACTTTGGCATTATGTAAAAATAAAAAATAAAAAGTGTCTCGGCTAAATGCAAAGAGTGCAAATGTTGTCGCTTTGAAGACGGTAAGCTGCTGCGGAGAATCTGGAGGAAGTCCTGCCGTCGTTCCTCCCCACATACGTCTCCTTCACATATTTAGAGCTCCTGCTGACATCTGTGTCGTTGATGAGGAGTCGTTTGACAAATGGAGGGCGACTGTTGTTTCCTTCTATTTGAACTGCTTGTTTGGTCCTTTTCACTTTATTCCCTCTACTAGTCTTTGACCTTCAAACTTTTGCTGTTCTGAAAGGTTGTCGTCATGACAAAATGCCTCTTTGCACCCATATTATAAACTTTCCTTCTCTGCAGCTGCAGATAATATTGACTGTATGTCTATTTTTTTTTTTTTTTAAGCCCAGTCTGGTACTACTACACAAATCATCTGATTCCTATCCCAGTCTCTTTTCCTTTTCTGTAGCTTTAAGCTATTTTGCTGTTGGTTTCTGCTGACTGATATCGTCTCCTTGTTCGGTGGAGCAGCTGTTCAGAAAAGGGGTTTTTGTGTCTGAATGATATCGGTGCTGATGTCCTGCAGCTAATGCATTTTAATGCTAAACTTTGCACCATTTCAGTTTTTTTTTTAAACTCCTTAAAGAAAAAGGCTCAGATGTTTTTTTTTAAGGGACTCTGAAGGTTTATTTTATGAGGAATAAGCCTTTTTTTTATTTTTTACAATCAGTTAATTGTATTTGTAATCTATAAAATGTCAGTAAATATTAAAAATAGTTTACCACAGCTGAAGGTGACATCTTCAGATCGCTTGTGTTGTCCCATAAAAAACGTCTAAAAGCAAAAGATATTTGATTTAAAATGATAAAAAAAAAACATGCAAATTACAGAAAACGACTAAAATCTTCATAAATTTAAAATGAGGAATAAAGCAGAATCGTGATGATCTTAGAACAGCTGGTGCTGCACAGCTGAATTACATTTTGTTTTTGGTCTCATGCTAAAACAACAAGAGATACTGAAATAAAAAAATAAAAAAACTCTTTCTTGTTTTTATCATTTTATCATTCTACCATTTGTATTCTACTATTTACGTAAGAATTTATGCTTTGGCGATACGTTTAATCAAAATGTCGTGCCGATAAAAGCGAAATTGAAAACGAATTGACATGCTGATTAATATTCAGGTAAAGAAGAAGAAGAAGGAGGAGGAAGTGATTCTGTAACGATGATGATGTCTTCATCATTTAAATTTAGAGCAGACTGTCATCTCATCGACTTCTTTCTGCCTTTTCAGCCTCTCAGGATGCAGCCCACGACATCGACACCCTGCAGAGATATAAGGTCAGTACAGTGTGTGTGTGTGTGTGTGTGTAGGTGGGGTGGGGGGGTGGGGGGGGTGGGGGGTTCAATAGAGCGGGCATGCCCTTGCCTTGTAGTGATAGCATGTGTAGTGACATGAGATTAGAGGCAGCCATGTAGGTGAGCTTTCCTGCGGGACGAGCAGCCGGCCGACAGCCCGGAGGAAGCTTCATGACTCATGCAGTGACAGTTTAGCTCAGCAGAGGGAGTAAATGATTACAGTAAGTCTCGGCGCCGCCGACGCTCCTTCCACATCACAGAAATGTGACTACTCCTCTCTGCAGTGGCTGCTCCCCGACACCGGGCATATTCGCTTGCCTGTGCAGTCCTCGGGGATGATGAATTGGAGAGCGAGAGAGAGACAAGATTACAAACACCATCACTTCCTGTTTCAGGGCAGAGGTGGGGGAGCGGGGGGGGGGGGGGGTGAAACCTTTGACTGCCTAAAAGCTCAGGAGATTTGACAGTTGCCCCCCACCCCACCCCCACCCCACCCCCCGAAGGAAACCTTTTTTCCTCGTTTAAACACTTTCACACCAGCTTGGAGGTGCATGTTTCCTTTTTGATATTTTTGTTGGTTAAATCTCACATTAAAAACGGGAAGAACACACATCGACGGCACCGTGTGATGTTTACAGCGAAGGGGACGTTCGTTCGTTTCCCCGCGGTCGGGCGCTCTGACACGAGTCGGCTCTCTTGATCGTCTGCATCGTTTTCTTCCTCCTCAACATCCAGCGAATAAGTCACATTTCTGCCGACGTGCATCCGTCCCGAGTCTCTGCTGCGTTTCTCGCTCTGCTCTCTTTAAGCTTCTGCATCCTTTTGTAAAAGCAGATAAAGAGTGACGCGTTTCCTCGTGTGCATATGAGAAGTCAGACATTTCCTTTGTGTTTCTGCATGTAGAACCTTCATTGCATTGTGTGTTTTTTTTATTTTATTTATTTGAATAAATATGACACAGCTTGATTTGAGAACGCAACCTGCGAACACGGCGGTTCAGAAACAAGTTCATATTTCACAGGCTCTGAAAAGTGGATAGTTGTTGTACAGTATTTATTCATCTCCATATTTTTTCTGTTATATTTTGAACATTCAGTCAGTAACAACAGATTAAAATAAGCCTTCGAGGGCAACTGTGGTTCATTGGATGTAATTTTTCGTATCTATCAAAGAATGAACAAATGGACAAAGATTTATTTAAAAAAAAATCAAATAGGATTTCATGATTCAGGAAAAATCTGATCATAAACAGACTTCATTAGTGATCAAATATGTTCTATACAATCATAAATGGAAATAGGCTGCCTTTATTCTGTTCTACTTCCTGTCTGTCTGCAGATCCGTCTACGAAGCACTTCTCATCTTTAAAATTTTATTTGGTTTAGTAATTTCCGAAAACTGATAAAACATAACTTTAAGAACAGGAAATGGTGCATCCGTTGGGACTATTTTCAGCTGCGGATTAATACACAACATGAGCAGCAGGAATAAAATACAGTGAGTGTGTATTCGATGTGTTTTTAATACTTTTTAGACAACAGAGGCAGCAGACTGATCACACACTCGTCAGCTACTTAACATCACTTTACTGGTGCTTTTGACCTTTTTAATGGGACGTGTTGCCAATAATAATAAATATGGTGTAACCTCTAACTCCTTCCCTCAACATGTGGAGGAGGATTTTGGACGAGACGCGCGGTCGAGCAGCAGGACACATTATGCTGAGATGAAACACAGGAGATACTTTAGGCCTCTGAGTTCAAGCTAAATGTAAGTGAGAGTAGACAGATACTGCAAAATGAATTGGAGCCATCTGTCTTCTTTCCTGCCTCCATCCTCCTCCTCCTCCTCCTCCTCCTCCTCCTCCTCCTCCTCCTCCTCCTCCTCTTCAACCCCCCCACCCCCCTTTCTGTCCTTCTGCCCTCGCTCAGTCACATTCAGGTTGTGTCATGTCATCAACATGGCTGACAGAATATCTCTCTTCCTCTCTCTCTCTCTCGCCGAAAGCAAAAAGAGCCTTTTAAAGCGAGTCAATGCTCAGAGGGTTGTTCTCTCAAGGAGTTTTTATGTCTCTCCTCTTCCTCCACCCACCTCCTCCTCCTCCTTCTCCTCCGTCAGGTGTCTCACGTGCTAAATGTGGCCTACGGAGTCGCGAACCTGTTCCCGGATCAGATGGTCTACAAGACGCTCCAGATCCTGGACCTCCCCGACACCGAGATCACATCGCATCTGGAGGAGTGCAGCGCCTTCGTAGATCGGGCCCGAGAACAGGTCACGCAAACACACGATCAGCACGACAGACAGACTTGAGCTGCAATACCAGCGAGTGCCACTAGAGGTCGGCTCCAAAAAGCCTCCGGCTCCATAGACTCCCATTCAACTTCTCTCATCAAATCCAAAGTGAATAAAATGTGTCCATCAGTTATCTCGGTGTTGTTAGCTAAAGTCACTCCTTCTTATTAGTTTTCTGGAGGTCCATCTGACCACCGAGATTTTATTTACTGAGAATTTTCTGGGACTAGTTGAATGGGAGTCTATGGAGCCGGAGGCTTTTTGGAGCCGACCTCTAGTGGCGCTCGCTGGTATTGCAGTTGAACACATTTCATCATCGGCCTCATTTGTCAGACCTTGAAGCGACGTCCACTTTTCTATACAGTCTGAGCTCCGAACTAGTTTGCGTTAATCACAGTGACGGCAGACGTGGAGGAATATTTCAATTTAAATAAAGCTGCAATACTTCAGGGTGTCATTTCAGAAAAACAAATCTTGCGCAACCATAATATCCTGGTAACAGGATTAAAACTTCATGACTCACACTTGAACTCCCTCCATTAGCGCAGCTTTCTTTCTTCATCAGACAAAATTCATAGAAAAAGAAAAGACAGCGACGCCCAGACGAGGGAGTTCGGGGGATTACGCTTGTTTGCCTTCTTGACAGGAATGATGCAGCTCACGACCGAGTCTGAAGCTTCTGCAGTCAGCCGGCGAACTTCGGCTCAGTTCACTCTAATGACCGCTTTCATATCACAAAAAAATACACAGAGCCACAACACAGCAGATAAATAAATAAGATACTCCACGCAAATAGCCTCAGTTACATTTAGCTTCACATTCTGTAGTCTGCACTGGTTTTAAATTATAAATCTTAACAAATTAAACAAACAAGATGCAACAAATTAATTATTGAGATCTCAAGATGCCGGTAGACAAACTTTATTATCTTAAAAAAAAAAGAAAAAAAAGAGAAGCTGCTGTTTTTATTCTTATGCTAAGCTAAGCTAACTGTAGCTTCACATTTACTGCGCAAATGTCAAGCACAAGAGTCGATGTCCTCATCGTTCTCTCAGCAAGACAATAAATAAACATGTCTCTGAAACTATTTCTTTAAACCGGAGAACAGAAATATCCGTAATTCATCAAAATGTGCCTAAAACTTTCAAAATAAAAGCACTTTGAAGTCTCTTATTGGATTCTGATTAACACATTTTAAATTCTTTTATAAGCAGAATTTGAATGTTGTCTCATTAAAGCAGCGCTAATGTGAACTATTTTTCATACTTGGTGGATATTTTAATTAACCGTATAACAACGCCTCATATGTCAAACGCTTAAAATCTCAATCTGCCAGGTGAGTGTTGTGAATAATGTCGAGTAAAAAGTGCAATATTTCCTTTTGAAATGCAAATAAGACAAAGTAGAAGCAGCATCTGACTGATACACCCAAAAGTGATCTATCCGTCCAAGTGCCTAAAATGTGCTGAGTCAGACAAACACACACACACACACACACACACACACACACACACACACACACACACACACACACACACACACACACACACACACACACACACACACACACACACACACACACACACACGAGCGTTACGGTTTTCCCAGATTCTATTTAAACACTCGTACACCTTCCTTCTCGGAGGACGTCCATGCAGCCTGAAAACGCCGACTTTCATATCTGCCGGCTAATTTCACATGTCAGCGTGCGCACGCAGCGACTCGGCCGCCTCACCGTGTGATGCATTCACACGCACATCTGCAGCGGGCAATTATCTGCAACTCAGCACAAAGCGAAGGTGAGCCGGAGCCGGTCCGATTGCCCGTTAAAATGCCGGGAGTCTGATTAATGCACAAAGTCCCCCAAAAAACGTCTCAGCCAACACTCAAATTGAATACTTTTTTTTTTTCCAGGGATTATTTCCTGGAAGAGACTTGTTGTTCTTCCTCTCAGCGCGCGCGCGTGTGTGTGTGTGTGTGTGTGTGTGTGTGTGTGTGTGTGTGTGTGTGTGTGTGTGTGTGTGTGTGTGTGTGTGTGTGTGTCAGGAGATTGACCGTAAGCAGAACATAATGTGATGTGAGCGCTGATATAAAAACACTCAACTCCAAAGCCCAATGAAATAACAGCAAAACAAGAAACTCTGACAAAACCAAATTAAGTCTCTGTGTTTGCCGTGATGGATTATCTGGCGCAGGCAATTTTCACTCTCCAGAAGTTTGCTGTTGGTTTTTTTTTTTTAAAAGGAAGCAAAACAACACTGATATGTAACTGGCTGCAGACACCGGCACAGATATCATGAAAAAAACTGAGCAGAGCAAAAAATGGAACTTTTTTTGATTGATAGAAACTTATAAAAGACTGATATCATTCTGTTTGCTCCGCTCGTGCTTTATTAGATGGTATTGTACTCCGAGGGACGGCCTGATCGGGTTATATATAAAAAAAAGAAATAAAAAAAAAAAAGCAGAGATTACAGTGATAGCGTGTCAATTACAGCGAGCCAATTTAAATCTCTCCCGTCTCGCAGTGGGCTATTGATTGACGTGGAAAATCCCAAAATGTGCTTACACCTTCTGCTCCATTTGGTTTTCAGCCCTGGAAAAAAAACAAACAGACTTTATTTCGCAATGGACAAAAAAAGAAAGAACAAGGAATGTGTCAATACGGCCGAGCTTCACGACGGAGCCGTGGGCCTGCACGCGTTGTCTCGAGATGTGGCTGGAATTTAAAAATAAATTACTTCCAGCTAGGCACTCCAGGCAGTAAAATAATGACATCAACATTAATATTAATTATACGGCGAGTTTTAACGCGCTCTCACGACGCTCCGTCCGACGCTGCTTTCAAAGATGTTGGAAAGTCAGAAATCACAGAGGACGAGAAAATCCAGCTGAGTCGCCATTCAAAGCTGTGATTTTGCACGACTATTACATATTACAATGGTGGTAACTGTATAAACGGCGCAACGTGATATCAGGCCACACACTGCTGATAATCTCATTTTTATGTGCTAATATTTGGAGATTTCAGCCTGTGAATCTTCTGCCACGTCCTCGATACAAGCTGAGGTGAGCGGAGGTTTTGTTTGTGCTGCCGGTACAATCGTATTTAAACTAAAAAGGTGGATTTTCTCCCGTAGACGCTCGTCTTTTATTAAACCACAGCGAGGTTCGTGAAATATCTAAAGTCACTCTGACATTATTTCTGGGACGTGACGTTTACTTAAGCGGCGGCAGAAACCTCAGATGTCTTCAAAACGTCAGCAGATAAAACTGAACAACTGGAGATGAGAAAAGAATAAAAAACATGTTTTTTGTGATGAAGGAAGAAATCACATGTTTAGTTTGCACGCGTTGCTACAATAATTGGAAACTGGTTATTTAACCACGTCGGTAAATCGCAACCCGGCACGGAGATGAATTTCTGCCCATAATGCAGTTTTTTTTATGTTGTTTTCTAAACGCGACCACTTGAACAGGATGAGATGTGATTAAAGTCTGTCACACATTTAATGTCCGTATTAAATGTGGCCAAAGTTTGAAATAATGAGCTTCAGACTGCTCTGAACATTCAGTTCGCGGCGAGTTGAGGTCACCTAACTCCCGATTTCTTTATTTTGTCATCTTGCCACATTTCCAACATGTTTTTTAACAGATGATTGCCGCGGATGTTCGTGATGTCCACCTTTTTATATTTCGAATCTTATTCGGGCTCAAACTTTTGCTAACAGTTACTATTTCCAATCAATAACCTGAAATTATTTTCGTAGCTTTATAGGTTTCCTTTTTGTACCCTCACACCTGCAGCAGGATGAAGTGTTGGTCACAAATACTAGACAAAAAGTAGTTGTATCTTTCAGGTCTGACAAGTGAGGCCAATGTGCCTTCAATTGCAATACCACTGAGCACCACTAGGGGCTTGTTCCAAAAAAAGACTCCCATTCAACTTCTCTCATGAAATACAAATTCAAGACTTTTTTTTCCACAAGTTATTATGGTGTCATTTGCTAAATTGACTCCTTCTGATCAGTGTTGTGGTGGTCCGTCTAAAAATAATTACATTTTTAATCAGATATCAGGCCTTAAAAAAAGCAGTATGTTTGCCACTTCTCTGTTTTCTCGTCTTACATCCTTCTTTCTCGTTTCTCTTTTCACAGGACGGTGCGGTTTTGGTCCACTGTAACGCCGGTGTGTCGCGCTCCTCCTCCGTCGTGATTGGCTACCTAATGTTGAGGGAGGGGCTTTCGTTTGATGATGCGTACAGCCAGGTGAAGCTGGCGAGGCCATCGATTCGCCCGAACCCCGGCTTCTATCAACAACTGCAGAACTACAAACCTTAAAGGACTATTACACCCAAATCCAACTACACTGCCAAACACTAAAATATATATTTGTTTATATTCTGAACAGCTTCTAATATTGAGTGTAATAAAATGGTGGAAATTTAGATGTATCCTTAAATTGAGCACTGAAGGTGGAACATGAATAAAAAAATGTCACGTCATCATTTTGATATTTGTGTCAAACATCTTTATTTTTATAGTGTGTGTGTGTGTGTGTGTGTGTGTGTGTGTGTGTGTGTGTGTGTGTGTGTGTGTGTGTGTGTGTGTGTGTGTGTTGTATTTTTAAACTTGGTTTGAAAATTGTGTGAAGAAACTGCTCTCCTATTGGATTTCTTCATTTTCCGAGGCACTTATTCTCTTCGCAGTATAGATCGTCCTCTAATTAAAGCTGCAGCGCATTTCCTGAGGAACAAACTAGATTTCTCTCTCAACTATACAAAACAGGTACGCCATCAATTATAATGATTAGGCCTCACTCGCTGCGATTGTCTCTTATCAATTTCACAACTTTAACAAAGTTGACGCCGCTCTCTTGAAATAATTAGCTTGTTGGATAATGAGGCAGAATCCAGTTGGCTCCTCGCGCTAATCGACAAACACCGCTGGGACGAGCTGCTAAAGCTGCAAACACACAGCGCACCCAAAACAAAAGGGATATCCCACTGCTCGACACGGGGCCAGATGTGCGTTTGTTGTTCAGCCACCTGAGGACGTCGATGATTGATTGACATCGTTACGGTTAGCGGTCGAGTGTCGGGGGGGAAAAAGGGACGATCTGCACAGTCAGCAGAATGTAGTTAAAATATAAAACAGAAGATCCGATAATAGCGGGCGAATAATACCGCTTTTTCTAATCGCCCTGACGACGGGCGTTTTTTTTTTTTTCCCGATAACCAATCAAATTTGGCCGCGATCTCGATCGGCCAATCGTCCCACCGTTGAGCTCCTCTCTTCTGCTCGTCCCGATCTGTCAAATCCTAATTATTTCAACGCCTCCATGGATTTTTCTGCAGCGGCACGTCGAGTTTGACGCTTTATCGTTTTTTGCGAGAAATGACGAGGCACCCATCGCGGCTTACCGATGAATTTGATATGTTCATGATCCCCACAGGATAAACCCCGAAGTGATCCCGTCACTCTTCACCCGACGCCATCATCCGGTCCAGATTTTAAAATGTCTGCTCTTTGTAGTTTCGGAGAGTATTTTAGTCGGACTGAAATATCTGAAAAAAACTACTGGATGGATTGCTGTGAAATTTTATGCAGACATTCGTGGTCCTCTGACTTTTCCTCTAGCGTCACAATCAGCTAATTTTTTTTAATTTATTATGTGAAATATTTCTACATCTAATAGATGGACTGACACCAAAATGTTCCCTTTAATTTCCCTTAAATTTCACTCTAGCGCCCCCTGAGGTCGAAGGATGAACGACCGGATGGATTTCAATGAAATCTGGTTCTGCTCGGGATCAATTATATTTGACTGTAAAACTTTCTAAATGTGTGTTTGCGCTGTCAGTCGGAGCATGTTAACGTGCTGATTCAGCTCATTTGACTCAACGCAAGAGCTGCTCAAGTGATGATATAATATATATATATATTTATATATATACAGTGAATACGGCCAAGTTTTGAGTGTGCTGTTGACTGATACTGTTCTGCCTCGGTGAAATGATCCGAGAGAAATGGAGGAGCTGGAACACGTTAAAATAAATAGTGGGTGGCGGCGAACGACCTAAATAAAGATTTCAGGAAGCTAAGATAAAATAAGTATCAAATCTTTACGTTTTTCAAAGTAAAAGTCTGATTAACGTTTAAAGGTGTAAAGCTGTCATTTTTCTAAATGCTAAAACCCAAACACCGTGATGATTAGTATGTAATTGATGCAGCGGTGTTTAGATGCTGCGTGTAGTATGGATTTAGGACACAACAACTACAGTCTTGTTGACTGCTAAACAAGGGCGGAGTGCAGCAGCATTACCATTATTATTGTTTTGCATCCTGATGCATCACCTCTTCAAAAGAGACATTCGCGCTAGGTTTTTGTTGTTGTTGTTGTTGTTGTTGCTCTCATTAGTCGCGCTTATTTGTCCCCCTTTTTTATTTTTTTTAAATGCAGCTTTGTAGTTCGCGTCGGTTTGCAGGCTTGCCGTCGCTCGGGGGCGGGGGCGGGGGTGGGGGAGGGTGGGGGTGTTTGATTGTGTGCCAGAGACTTGGAGGAGGAGATCAATTCTGCCAAATTGGTTGCAAATTCCTACCGGTCCCATAAAGGTCAGAGATTATTTAACGCCCCTTTAAGGCCACGGTTCTGATTGCAGAGACCGAGCCCTCGGCCGCTGCTAACGACTAAACATTTGGGGCCTTTGTTGTTCCCAATGAACGTACGCTACCGTCGTATAAATACACAATTCAGGCTGTCTTTTTTTTTTTTTGGTGTTTAACTATGAAAAGCAGGCGAATAAAATATGGAACCAGCGTCTGACTAGCGGAGCCAATATGCAATCTGGGACGGCACTTGAGTGTCGGGGCAGTTTGGCCTTTTCTTTGGTGCTGTTCAATGGCGTATCGCTGAGGAGTATCTGCAGACGGAGCCAACCGGGTTTCCCCCTGACATTTTTGTGACATTTCACCGTCTGGATGTGGCGGCCCGCAGTATGGCGCAAGCTGTCCCATCTGCAGGTTCTCAAGGGGGTCCGGCCGCCATCTCGGTCTGCGCAGGCCTCGGCGTGAGAATATTAACAGACAGAGAGAGGTGGCGTATAAATACAGGATGTTGTATAAGCAGTACGATGTTATCGGCCCTGCTGGCTTTTCATGATTTTTTCAGCGACATGTCCATAAAAGAAACACAAAAAAACAAAACAAATCCAGCCACAAACACGGCAAAAATCGACAGAGCGAGAAATTATAACCATTATGTATTACGATAAAGAACGTATATGCATCGCTGCATGTGTGCCATCTGCATTTAGAAAAGTAGACATTATCATATGTAAATGTAAAATGTAATTAGGTGGAGTGTTTATTCTGCAGTTTGTGATTCAGGTCGTTGGGTATTCATGCCGGAGCTTCTGTTTTCATATCTACCTTTGTGAAGGGGAGATTTTGTGAAAGATGAAAGATAAACATAACTCACTTTTACTTCTGCTCACAGATTTAATGGTAATTAACGTAGAAATAAATTCTCCAGTTTCTCAGGTGTCTCAGTTTCGGTTTCATTTTTGTTTCCAATTCTGCTCATTTTCGTTTATTTTCCACTTTCTCTGTTTATTTAGATTGTTGTCAACTTCAGTGTTTGCTGCCTGTTAGTTGCTACTGGAAGAATTTCGAATGGAACAAGCTTTAAGACAATAAAGTTACACAAGTTTTTTGCTGAGAAACACAAAGCGAATAACTGTCCCTCCGAGTGGAGCGGATACCGCTGATGCAATGAAGCTGTAATTTTAAGCGGTACTTCTGAGAAGTTTGACATTTATCGATCTGGATCTCGACGAGATTTTGTCATGTTTTGTTTTCAAAGACACCGCGTGAGGAAATATATTTTGGAAGAATGTTGTTCATTCATCCGGTAGAGTTTCAAAGACTTGGGAGGATCCGTAGCAAGAAGCACCGATCGATGGTTGTGATGGACGCTTTAGTGTTGCCGTGACGACAACACGACTAGAGACTCTCTGAAAATCATCTACTTCTGCACGAGGAACACATCAGAAAGTTTTCAGTTTTCCCTAATATGCATTCAATAGAAATTAAATGCCCCACATTAGCATGAGTTTATTTTGTCCTGCGGGTGTGTATGAGATACATTATTAAATGAATCAGGCATGCTTTTAATGTGCAACATTATTATAGTTCATATTCTAATGATTTTTTTTTTCTTATCTCCCCAACCCCCGAAGAGGATTTATCATCCAGCAGCAACTCTCCAATATCTTCCCACTGCACTGAAAACAGAAACCGAACATGTGTATAATGCACACGGAAAACATAATGGGAAGCAAGAGGAAAATATAACTGTGCATATTCATACAAATAGAAATGATTGGTAGATACGGTGCGAAGCGACGCGTAAACCACGAGAAGAATTGAACAGGGAGCAAAAACTTTGTTTCAGATTTGTGTAAAATTAATCTGGTGGAGCCGATGGGAGGGTTTTAAGCTTATTGCAGTATTGGATCATGGGACCCAAAGTAGAAGGAAATTTATCAGATAAGCCTCTTACTGTGTACTTTATTTTCTCAGAGCTCAACGACAATATTCGACCACTAAACCGGAGAGAGAGACTCTGGGGGGGGGGGGGGGGCGCCACAATTTCCTGTCGAGGAAAATCCTTCTACGAGCCAACACCGATGCAAATGCGCTAATTCAGAATCATTCGGTGAGAAACACAAGAAAGGATTTGTTTTGTTTCTCGCTGAATGCAAAAAGAAGAAGAAAAAAAAAGGACTGTGTTTCCGATGAGGATTTAAGGCGGACCGGTATTCTGTTCACCAAAAATAACCTCGTTTCTGTCACGTCTCCACATGTGCATCGTCGATAACGGATTATAAAGTCCACGTGCTCCGGTAGGACGAACCCAAGGTTCATGTTTGTGCACTTTTTAAACGGGAAGTTGCAGATTTGAGAGGAGCTACAGTAGAGTTTGTGCAGTGAAGCGCTGCAGGTCGTCGTTCTGGCAGAAAGGTCGTTAGGTGCACTTTTACTTAATGAGGCCCAGCTGGGATGTAAAATCACCAGGAGGCACCTGCACATTTAAACTTTTGTGTGTGTGTGTGTGTGTGTGTGTGTGTGTGTGTGTGTGTGTGTGTGTGTGTGTGTGTGTGTGTGTGCAGCTGCCGGGTGCAAAGTGTCGGCAAAAAAACCCACAAACAAACACACACACACCAAAAATGATTAAGCAGATGGGTAATTGATATGTAAACATGAGGACGATCACTTGGTGTGATTATACCATATCCACGGCACTGAATGTAAGTACGTACACGAGAAGAATATAATCGACAAGGCCCTTGTGTACAAATGATGAAAGTGTGGTGTGTTAAAGCCAGAAAAAAACAAAAACAAGTGTGAATATCTAAATAATACATTTTCTTAATTTCGTGAACTCTTTGCAGAATTATTTTCATTCAGGATCTGACCGGTGAACTTGAGGTGACTTGAAAGCCTTTGCAGGCCGGGAATTCATTCACACAAATATATTCATAGAATGGTATGCTTGAGCTAACAAATAAAACAACTGCAAACACACACACACACACACACACACACACACACACACACACACACACACACACACACACGACTTCATCACAAAAGAAACAAATCCCAAAATGCAGTATTTGTATCTGACTCGTATGAAAGAAAACACGACGACGCGTTTTTTACGATCTGATGGACGACAGCTGCGTGAAAAAGAAAACTGCTTGTTCAGGTTTGAGGGGGAAACGTCGCGTTTTCGCGCACAACTCTGGGTGTTTGTTGTCACGGTTACAAAAATAAACGCATAGTAATTAAGCGGCAGAGGTAGCACCATCGATCCCTCTCAACCCCGAAGACTTTACATTGAAATTAAGTCGTAAACGTAAAATATAAAAACCTCCGCGGAAACAATGAAGAATTGACAGAAAATATTCCGCTGAATCAGATGTTTTTCAGAAATAAGAGAAAAAGACTGAAACAAACAGATTGATTTGCAGCCTTCAATACTGCAAACGGACAAACGTATTCGACCGCGTGGCTCCAAATACGCAACCGAAGCTGACGCAAAAGTGCCTTAAAGTGCAGTACCACCGAGGACCACTAGGGCTCCAAAACACTTCTGGATGCAGTAGACTCTCATGAAATACAAAGTCACCGTAAAGTAATTATCCAAATTCACTCCCTCTGGTCGGCGAGCTGGTGGTCCTTTAGAAAATAATCCCGTCATTAAGTAGATTAGTGCTCCCAGAGATCCCCGTTGGACCGGAGTGATCGACAAGCTGTTTGAATAAACGGCGGGCCGTTAAAACTCGGTGAACTCACATTGTTTCGATTCAGTTGCGATTTTTGTCGGTGGAGTCGACGACACGTTCGCCGCAGACGGTTTTGTTGTTCGTTAGCTTGTTTGAATCAGTTTTCAGTTCACTGTAAATACTCCTTATTCTTTTTTTTTTTTAATTGGACTAACAGGAATTTTGATACCCAGTTTATATGTTTTCTCGTTTTCTTAATGGTTTTCGATTTTAAAGCACTAAAATTGTGCAATTTTAACTGTTCCCGTTTCTCCCACGTGAAAGACTCCAACCAGAAAAAAATGGTTTCAAACGTAAATCCATTTTTTTAGGATTCAATCCAGCTCCAATATAAACCAATGCATGACGTCACAGCTCGCTACGATCCATCTTTATAAAGCCAACGTTCCCGGGTTTTAAAAGTAATGCGTCTTCAGTGGAGTCAAAGACGACGTGTCTGAAACGTATAGACGGACGGGATCATCGTGGAGTCGAGCACAGAAGATGCATTTGTGTCGTGAATCAATCAAAAGGAAGGATTCAGCTCGTCATTGACGAAACCGTCCTCAAGAGTGTGAATCCAATAGCGGCCTCGGCGTATCACGGCCTTATTATAAAGCTGCAGATTCATAGTTCACCTGTATGTTTTGAGTCTGTGCAGAAGCTCTTATTTATTTTTTTCTGTTTGTCCAGAATCCACCGAAACCTCGAAGACGTTTCAGCACATCGAGCGCGTGTTTCCTCTCCAGTTTATGGAAGATTTGGCAGTTCGGATTGGACAAGTGGTCACTGGGGCAAACCGGCAGCGAGGCTGAGTAGCAGCCCGACGTCCAACTGTCTTTATTTTTCTGTATTTCAGTGTTGAGTTCCTCCCCTGTGCAGACTTTTTGCAGCCCATCATAACAACTGCAAGAGGGTCAGTTGATCATCTTCATCAGGACGGCGTAAATCTTTAAAAACGACGCGTGGATTTCTCCCACCAGCATTTGATTTTTAACCTTGACCACCATCATCATCAACATTTATTTTGCTTGTTTTTGTCATCAGCAAGTATGAATACTGAGAAGTCAATAAACCTACATTTTTATTAAACTAAGACGAGCACACGAGGTGCTTTAATTAATTCTATACGAGGCACAAATCCATAATTCATCTCTGGTGCTTTCTTTCCCCCTTTGGGGAAGTGTTGAAGTGAGAAAAGTGAAGTATTTGAGAAGAAAGAAACACATCATTAAGGTACACTGTGTATTTTAAAGTTGAGAACAGCAAATGATGCAGTAAACTAAAGTTTATTCCAGTCACGCTGAGAGGAAATTATGATTATTCTAATTAATACTGAGGATTAAGAACTGTTTCCAGAGGACAAAATAAAAACTAAAGTATGACCAGAAGTACAGACTTAAAAGTAGGATTGATAAGAGAAAAGCAACCAGCAGTGACGTCATCGTTGGTTTGTGAACGGTCGTTACGAAGCCTCTTCAGATTCTGTCCGTCACCATCTTTGCTAGTTCGGAGCGGTTCTGAGCAGGAAGTGACCATATTTGGACGAGCTGGGGGAGGAGCCAGCAGTGGATCTGACTCGATCTGATTGGAAACCCGACGATACTATGCCCCACCCACCGAAAACTGTAACCTGACTGCACCACAGGCCTGTCAATCAAACAGACGTGCCCCCCAAAAACAGGTCTTCTTGAATCTTCTTTTCTAATGAATGAGGGATTATTTTCAGATGGACCTCCAGAAAACTAAGAAGAAGGAGTGACTTTAGCTAACAACACCGAGATAACTGATGGACACATTTTATTCACTTTGGATTTGATGAGAGAAGTTGAATGGGAGTCTATGGAGCCGGAGGCTTTTTGGAGCCGACCTCTAGTGGCACTCGCTGGTATTGCAGCTTAAGGCGCTTCCGCATTAGCCCAATTTTTTAAACCTGGAAGCTACTGAACATCCACTTTAAAGCGGTAAAAGGGACCTTTAAATAAAACAGTTAGCTGTCTGGAGTTTTAATTTGGTTTGTGATTTACTGAATATTTCCATCCTAAAATTATAATGAGCCTACACTGTTCTCTGTTATGTTTTATTGCACAATGCGTTTGCTATTTTTTTGTTTTTTTACTGCATAAATGAATTAAATACATGAGATCATATGTCGATTGAAAAGGATTAACTGGAGGGCAGGGAAATAAAAATAAACCAAGATGGATGGACTGCTCTGTCTTGAAGGCCTTGAGGATTAGAGATTACGACGGATTTTCTCAATTAAAATGTATAATATTAATAATAATAATAGTAGCTTGAACTAAATAATTTATTAGGAATAAGAGAGCAGTCGTTTTAGCTTCTGATCCAAACAATAGATTGTATGAGATACTTAGTGATGAAACTACTTGCAGACTGTTTTACGTGCCTTTATTTCGGACCATCTTGATTTGGGTGAGTCTCAGTGTGAGTCAGCTCTGTCTCGCCTGTCTGCCCAGCTTCTTCCTGGCACCAAGCAGAGACACAGTATCTCCCCTCCACCGGCCTCCAATAGAGAATTGATTGTAAGCTTCTGTTGTTGGGTTTTTTTTGTTTTTAAAGAGGTGTTACATGTTGCTTTTTAAATCTCTGCTTCACCTTTAGGTCCCAAAATATCTTCCCGCTAAACTGCTTTAATCTGATTTTAACCGATACATTCAGGCTGCGATGAAAAACTACAGGATAGAGTTTAATCAATCTCGGCTTGAAGTTTATCCGTTATGAGGACAATATCAACCGGTTTACTTTAATGTTCATATTTCACTTGCTTCACTGCTCCTGGTATTCATTAAGCCTCCAAAAATCTCATCTCTGAAGTGTTTTCAGAGGAAAAAAACCCTCCTCTGAAAGAGATCCTGTTCACACTTGACAGTAACATGTGTCCTGGGTGATTGGATCGCAAGCGCACACCCCAGGAGGCATTGAGATCCTATCTGCTCAGACCACATTGAAGGTGGTCTGGGACACATATGGCCACTAAAGGACCAGCAACTCCACTAACCTCCTCCGAACAAGCAGTAGAAAGACTGAACATACAGTTCTGGCTCCTGAAGATCTGGAGCTGTAGATATCCAGCTTTGTTACTAAAACAAGCTGCTGTTTGAAGCTTGTTTTTAATAAAGCTTCCTCTGGATTTTTCTTTTTTTTCTTACATTTTATCTCACGTAATTTCTGGCATCGCAACCTCTCAAACCCGAAATAATCTGAGCCCGGACCGATTGGGTCTAGAATAAATATATACATTTAAGAGATGAATATAACCTTGAAAGGTAACCTTTAAAGTTAAGAGTCTCTTTGTAAAGCCAAGAGACTCCGTGACCGCACACGTTTTTATTTGTCGTATTATGTGTCCACATTTGCGTGTTTAACTGTGTCTTCCTTTTCCTTCATGAATTAAAAACAACCCAGGACAGAACAGATCGAAGACACAAACTCAAGACACAAAATCTCTCCCGGCTCAATGGTCCAATTTAAATCATGAGGTTTTTTTGTACGTGCCAACTTACAACAGGTTAAATTACAGGCATCACGGTCGGTTTAAAGAACAACCTCCTGCCGTTTCACTTTCCTTTCACCTTTATTCCCTCTGTATGTTTCCTGCTTTGCCAGTAGGTGGAGCTTGTCTCCTTTGGCTCGAGAGAAAGAGAAGAAGGAAGGGAGAGAAGGAGATGATTAAAGAGAGAAGAAAGACAGCAAGAGGAGAGGAGGCACGGAGAGAGAGAGAGAGAGAGAGAGAGAGAGAGATGGAGGGGAGGCAGGGAGAGGGAGGGATGGAGAGGGAGGGATGGAGAGGGAGGGAGGAGAGAGAGCAAGCGTCAGCACTCCATGTGTTAAAAGGGCAGATGGTAACCGCGGGTAACTGAGGAGCAAACCACTCTGCTGGCCACAGAGCAAGAGATCAGCGGAGAGAGGCAGATAGGAGGGAGGGAGGAGAACGAACACATGCAGCGCAGCGGAGGAGAGGAGAGGAGCATCTGAGAGGAAGCTGCACGCCCGCTCTGACAGAGAGGAGAGACAGAGGGAGGAGGAAGAGGAGGAAGACTGAGTACTTCTTCACCACACTAACAAGGAAGGCAGAGAGAGACGAGGAGGGAGAAACAAAAGACGGAGATGTTGGAGATAGTGGAGAGAGGAAGGGAAAAGTATCCCTCCCCGCCACTTAGGGAGAGAGAGAGAGATAGATAGACAAAGAGGGAGGGAAAAACAAGAGAGGAGGCGGCGGACGTTAGTGGGGGGAGGCGGGAGGAGGGGAGGGGGGGGAGATAGTTAGAGGAACTGCGAGGACTGATCAATGAGCAGGCTGAGATTTAGGATAGAAAAATTCAGACTCTGAGAAAGAGAGAGTGGTGGTGGTGGGGGGGCTGGGGGGGGAGTCAATGACAGGGAAAGATTGATGAATGAAAGATGGGAGCAAAACATCTGGAGAGGAGAAAAGAAGACTTAAAGAGAAATATTTAATGGAGACGGAGGCAATTTTTTTTTTTTTTTTGGAGAGTAGAATAAAAAAAACATTTAGGGGAAAGACGGGATAGATAAGAGTGGAAAGAAAAAGGGAGGAACAGAGGGTGAAATATTTAAGAAGAGACAGAAGCTGAGGGGGGAGGAGATGAGAGACGAAGAGGGGGGAGGCAAGGAGTGAAAGAGTCTCTGGCAAAACTTAGAGAAGACAGAGAATACATCAGAGCAGCAGAGGGACGCTGCATGCGCTCCTCCTTTTTCTTTTTTGAAATTTCCTCCTTCTTAATCCGAGGGAGGGTGGAGGCGAAATGAGGAGAGCGGGAGAGAGTTGAGGAGTACAACGGCAGGAGGAGAGGAGGCAGACTTTCCCCTCAAAAAACAAAAAACAAAAACAAAAAAAAGTCCAGATAAAGAGGCGCACAGGTAGATATTTCACTACATGAAAGACGAGTCGTATCCAATGGCGTGCTACTACATCGTGATCAGTTCCACCCACCTGCGTGACGGACAGCTGAGGAACATCAAGGGGGTGTTCAGAGGACCAATAGGAACCAGCGGCCAAAGAAACACGGTAAGGCCGGCTACTTTTTTTGTTTTGGTGCTTTTATTTTGGAAAGTTTAAAATTTTCGGCTTGTTTTTCCCAAAAGTTAAATCTTCAAACTCCACGTTTTTACTCTTTGAATACACCTGAAAGCACGTTTATGTCTGAGTGTGATTATTTTTCTTTTATTATTATTATTATTATTTTCTTGCATCAAACAGAAGCCAGGAAATCACTACCTCTAAATGATCCTTTCTTAAACCATTCCTCGCTCGCTTGATTGTCAGGTCCTTAATTGTTGTGCTTGTCGAGTTAATTAATTGCTACTTCCATTAGGTTAATTGACTCGGTATTGGAGGCAGAGAGATGCAGATGGGGTGGTGGGGGGGGGGGTGTCCCGTCTGTTACGCTAAGAGCTTCCCTGGCTCGGTTTCTGCTCGCTCGAGCATCTTGTTTATCTTTTCTTTCCTTTGTTTCTTCCCTTTTTAAACCGTTGGATGTTCGGGGTCTGTAAAAAGTCAGGAGGCTTCACTTAATCTTTTACAGCGGGACCGAAAACACTTCGCCACATGTTCCCTCAAAAGGCTTTTCTGCACATTTTTTTTTTTAGGGGTGTAAAACCTTTTAATCACAAAGCCAACACGTTTAAAAAAAAATAATAATAATAATAAAGACTTTAAAAGTAGAGAAGTGACGTTGTTAAATAGTGGCAAATAATAATAATAATAATAATTATATATATATATATATATATATATATATATAACCAAACTGCTTTCTATTAAAAATCTGAATGAAAATGAGTTAAGAGGTATAACTGGAGTCGTGAAGCTGTGTGGGATGAGTCGAACCGACCGGATGAGTCACATGGCTCCTTCTTCATCTATTTTTTTTTTTTTTGTTCTCATTATCTAAACTCCCGACTAAAACCTTGTACTCCGCTCGTGCTGGATGTTACAGCGCAAACATAATTACAGCGAGTCCTTGTAGAGAGAGAGACAGAGAGAGATGCACCGGAAAAAAGAAATCTCCAACGGGGCTTCAAAGAGACATCCGATGAGCCGTCCAGAGGTTGTGTCAGGGCAGAGCTCCAGTAAAGCTCATTAGAGCGCTCGCTGCTCCGGTTAGAAGCAATGCAAAATTACCCTCCTCTCGTTGTCGCATTGTTGTCTTTTCATATTAAATTAACCGATAACGCAAAGTTTGAACCTCCTCAAACGTCCTCGCGGTCGTCACCGCGCCGGTGAAGCGACCGTTTTTTTTTTTTTTTTTTTAAGTCCTTCTGTGAAGTCTCCGTTCTGTCTGAAACCGTTTGTCTCCTGTGATCTCGCTGTCACATCATATTTCACTTATGTCAATACTTTTAATAACCGTCGTAAATCATAAGCTACGATGACGTGTCATGATGAAATGATGGAGGAGGGGGGATGTGGAGGGGGGGGGCTATAAGTCTTCGGGACGGGACTGGCACGACGGTAAATCAGCAATGCATCTGACGCAGGCTGCAATTAACAGGAAGTCATGCAACGGAGCCCGCGGCTGCACCGGGAGGGTCTGCAGGTGGCGCAGCCCGGCGTTGTGTTGTTGTTGTTGTGTGTTTTTATTAAAGTAGAAAACTAAGAAGCAAAAATAGAGATTTTTGTTGTCACATGGCCACTTCCTAGTAGGCACAATGGAAGTAGAGAGTTTCTGTTTCAGGTCTTTGGCACGCAGCATCTTCTCATCTCTTCATGATCGTGGTTGCTGCGTTTTACAGGCTGAACACACAGTTTACTCTTATTTATCTCAAATAAACTGGGACTGAAGTGAGGCAAGTTTTTTTTTTCTTATCTATTGCCCCTTTCAACATCTTTATTTAATTTCCTGAAAAACAAAGTGAGGAGAAAAATAAACTCCAGACCAAAAAACTGAAATTGCAAAAAAGAAACAAAAATAAATCCTCCTTGAATCTTTGAGGGTAAATTTGTTTTCTGAATCCGTTTTAAAAAAAAAAATTATCCATAAATATTAAAGCACAAACAATGCAGCAGGTTTGGGAGACTAATTGTGAGTTGACTATACTTTTATGAAGTGAGGGGAATTTTATTGCTGGTTAACTCTGGAAAAGTATGGTGTTAAAGGTTTAAAGAAACCGATGCTAGCTGTCCGTCAACAGTAAGTATTACTTTGACCATAGCTGAAAATTCATCTATTAAAACACATTCATTATTTATAGTAAAGCATGTTTGGTCAAAAGTTACTTTACTGAGTAACAAATTACTTTTTAAAAGCAGTTATTGTTGAACCTCGTCGCCTCACTGGGAGGATGGCTAAGGCTAAGCTAGCAACGAAACACCGGCTGCCAATCAAGATGTCTTGATCTGACGAGTACCTAAAACAATAGCAGCAGTGAAGTAAAGCAAACACCTTTTAATAATTGATTTGTAAAGAGTTTCGGATGAAATCGTTTAAGTGTTGGTCGGAAAAAAAAAAAAAAAAAAAAAAAGCCATCTGCTGTTCGCTGACCCGTCCATCCACCCCGACCTCCTCCCTCCGCACAGTTTGTACAACAGTTTGCTCTCAACACACATGAAGCAGAACGACTAGAATCAAAAGACGTTTTTATCCCATGAAACAACACATACGTCCTTTAGGGAGCTTCTCTGAGACTTCACAGCTGAAACCACGTTTCTCATTACAGACTCAGAGGAGAGCAAGAAATAGACTTTTCAACGCATTGATTATTGCGCTTCATAAAGTAGATGACAAACTAATGAAGCCGCCACGGCTTCCAGACTTGTTGAACGATATGAAAACTCAGAATAACATAAGGTGAAGTTTTCCACTGCTAACACGGTGGCGTGAATAAAAATGTTCTTTAATTACCAGCACGAGAAACATAAGTCGCCGTCGTTTCAGAGGCACGTACTCAACTCTGTTCGTCACCTCGTCCAGGAATAGAAAGCTATATCAAGAGTTTTAATTGGCGAAACAACCACACATGACTATCGCCAGTCACCTCGGATCCTCGTACACGGGGGCTAATTTTATCCCCGAGTTCTTTAGCGCGGGCCGGTCTGATGAAACGGCATGAAACGAGGAAACGGGGTCTTAAAAATTCACATAACATGCTCTGTGCACGGAGAAATGAGAGATATGTTTGCGCCAGCACAAAAGGACTTCGCGAGAGAGACGTGAGCAGGAAACAGGGAAAGACGAGGGTGAAGCAGAAAGTGTTGAAATCAGTGGGATGGATGAGCTCCGTTGGAACTCAAAGTTTATTCTCGTTGTTTATATCTTCAAGCATTCTCAGAATCGTACTCAAAATAAGCTGAAGTTACTCAACTCATCGGAGTTACTGCAAGTTTGAGCTTCAAGTCCAAAAACAACAACAAAAATCCTGCATATTTTACACTTTAACCGAACGTTATGAAATGAAAGGCTTCCAACTTGAAAAAAAAAAAAGGTTTTTCTTGTCGTCTTAAAACTTGTTTGAGTTGTTTGATCTGTCACAGAGAACATCAAGTCCGCATTAAATTTGGTTCGTGATACAGTTTTAAGACCACACCGACTTCAAACCTCGGCACAGTTTTATTTTGTATTTCATTACAAATCCAAAAGTGCTTCACGGCAACAACAACAACAACAACAACAACAACAACAAAAAAACAAAAACAGGGAAAACCCTCGCAGAAGTGGAAATAGAGGTAGCGAGCAAATCTGGTCAGATTTCAAGTCAAAAACACTGATGGATTAAGATAAATAGGACGGGAGGAAAGGTGCGGAGTTTCCGGCGTGAGGAGGCATTAGAGCAAGTCGGAGGATATTATGGGATATCGGAGCTGCGGCTTTGAAATGTACAGCGGGGCGGGAGAAAGACGGCGTGAGTGATGTTAAAATGTGAAGAGCCGCGGTAATGAAGGCGGGCGCGGACGACTTTAATCGAAGTCAGCAGCGCTTCACGCCGCGATTAATGCCGACTTGACGCTTCGCCGTGACGGATTACGTAACTGAGGCGAGTTTCTGATCTGCATTCTTTGCATAAATACATAAAGAAAAACAACAACAACAACAACAACAGTCGATGCCAGACAAAACGCATCCATTTGTTTGTTTTCTTGAGAACAGCAGCGCTAGATTTCAAAAACAATATTGGCTGAAACATGTAAAATTACCGGTTTTGTGCTTTAAAGTTTGTTATAAATTGAAACGGGGAGAAACAGCTGGCTCGTCTCCGTCCGGCATCACGACAGCTCACGAATTATTTCTTCAATCTGCAAAAAAATACCTGAAATAAAGGTGTCACATTTGTCATTTAAAGGGGATTTATTTGTCAGACAATGTTGTTGTTTTTTTTAAACTCTAAGCAGCTGTTTTGGGGTCTTTTAAATCTTTTTACCAGCTGAAAGCTCCTTTTTCTTTAATTTGTCCATTTTCTTTAAGGACTTCTTGCCCAAAATTGGCTTAAAAACTGAAGTTCAAAGGTCAATGGTGACTATGGAAACAGCAGCAGAGAAAAACAATCCCACCAGGAGGTCCATTGGATCGTTGCTCGGGAGCTTTCAATCACACGTGGTGAGATTATTCTCTGAAAACAGATAAATTCCAAGTGCTCAAAACTAATCTGTATCTTTTAATAGATATTTCTTCCCTAATCATGTTTTGTTTTTTTAAGAATTGAGTGAACAGACCCTTTAATAAAAGTGTTTCGGCCGCGTGGATCTTTCATGAGAGCAAAACGGCAAAACTTCAAACCGCGGCAGCGTAATCTTTCCTCCTTATAAAGCATCAATTCTCATTTCCGCTAATTGTTTGACACTTTTCGTCGTCGGCCAGGTGAACGTTGTCGCTGCCGCCGAGAGAAAACACGTCACCCACTTCTGTCCTCGTCGAAGGGAAAACAAAATCCTCCTCACACCCCGAACCGAGTGTGTTTTTTTTGTCTGTACCTTTAATTGCTCGAATGTGCCAAAGACATTCAGGCGCGTTGCCCACATCTCTCCGTGTTACTATTCATGCTGTCACCACGGCTTCGTCTCAACTCCTCACCGGGTGCTCCCAAGTCTTAAAGCAACGTTTAAAATAAATAAATAAATAAAAAAAACATTTAACAAGTGAAGCTCCGCTGCATGTTTCTGTAGATTTTACACAGCGACATTTAATTTGTTATGGCCCCGCCAGCTGTCGGGGAATTTTCCACACCTTTCCTGATATCAGTGTGGACAGAGTTGTTGTTGCTATAGCAACGTCGATTCCAGCGAGTCAACATAACGCTGATTTTCTACACCCCTTAACTTGGCACAAAAAAAAACAACAACAACAACAAAAGTTTGACATCTAATGCCTTCTGAGGATTTAAATGTTCCTGTCAGCTGTGATGTCTCCGAGCAGTGTGCTGTATTTGTTTTTTTGGTGTTTTTTTTTTGTTTTGTTTGTTTCAAGACAACAAAAGTCTCAGACTAACTAGTTTAAGCGGTCGGGGGTTTATTTTCCGTCATCGGAGGCGTGTATTTAGTGCCGAGTGCAACGATGTTCCTGATCCGCCGCCGTGGTAACGGTGCAATATTCGGCGCTGGCGGCTATTTGACATCAGGACCGACGACGCCCGCCTCAACACGACGCCATAACCTTCTGCCTCGCCGCCGCTGACGCTCCAAAACCTGTGCGGTACGAGGTCTGAGGTAACTGGACAACAACGTGGCTCCTCGCTCCATAAATTAACGCCGATGAGGACACTTTGTGCACGTGTGTGTGTGTGTGTGTGTGTGTGTGTGTGTGTGTGTGTGTGTGTGTGTGTGTGTGTGTGCGTGCGTGTGTGTGTTTAACGTCTGTGAGTTCATCCAGGTTCGAGCGGTTACGTGCGCATGTTTCTCCATTTGAGATAGTGTTCAGTTGTGGTGACTTACATGGCATCGGTGTGTGTGTGTGTGTGTGTGTGTGTGTGTGTGTGTGTGTGTGTGTGTGTGTGTGTGTGTGTGTGTGTGTGTGTGTGTGTCAGGGTAAGTGTGTGTATTCAGTAGTTGTGAGTACATGGTGTGCTTCATTGATGTGTGAAACATCAGCTATGACTGTGGAGCCATCTGCTCCAAAGGGAGAGATGGAGTGTGTGTGTGTGTGTGTGTGTGTGTGTGTGTGTGTGTGTGTGTGTGTGTGTGTGTGTGTGTGTGTGTGTGTGTGTGTGTGTGTGTGTGTGTGCGACTTTCAAACACAGTCTTTGGCTGAACCAACAAGTTGCTGTTTTGTTTTTTTGAGGTCCACCCGGGACGTCATGAAGTTTTAAAGCCGAGTGTGAAGAAGCCGAAACGTCTCCGAAAGTCTTTGAAACGTCCCGGCGGACGAGACGCTGTTTCTTGTCTGCACGTGTTCAAATTTACTTACTTGTCAGCGTTTCTGTTTCTGCTTGAGAAGGCAGTCTGTCTCCTCTCCGAGCGATTACAAATTGTTTCCACGCTTTACATGCAGTGTGATTGGCTGGCTGGAATTTTTTTTTTATTAGTAGTTTTTATTTGTTATTTTTTGTGAATGAGCCGGTCGGAGGTCGACGTACAAACAGCACAGCTCTCGCCGGGGTTTGTAACCGGGCTGAAGTCGGCGGCGGTTTGAGGTTAAAGCAACGAAACCGCTGAGTTCAAGGTCGCGGAAAGATAAAAGTGTTCTGGGTGATTTGTAAATAAACACTCGTCAGTTGAAAGGGAACCTTTTCTGTTAAACTATCTCGAGACGAGCGCCTCAACATGACCATCAATAAGTGGAATAATGCGAAAAGTAAATTTTGAACTGCAAGACTGGATATGTTGGCGTAACAAAATGTGCCGTTAGTGAACACGTTATTGATGCTCTGTCGGCGTATTTACGACCGGCCTCAGTTAACTTTTACACAGAATCTGTTTAAGGAATTTATTTTTCTCATCAAAGATGAATGATATGTTCAAGCATCAAACGCAGCGGTTATGCAGTCGTGGTTTGATTCAAGGTAACTCGGCCCGACTTGTCTGTCAGGTATTTTAAGCTTTTTCAAAGTGGTCAGATCTTCTTTTTTTTTTTCTTCTTCTTCTTCTGAGGTCAGATTTCTGTTATTTTTGTCAAAGTCCCATTCACCGATATATTTTTTGAATGCGACAAATTTCTCATCAAGTTTTGGGTACATATATTTTCTGGGTTGGTATTTCTGGATTCGTGAATTACTTTAAAAGTCAAAGGTTTACCAGATGGATGTGGCAGGTTAAATATGAACAAATGGAAGGTCTTCACTTGCTGTTTAAGTTATCAGATCAGGATCGAGTCAAAAAACTGCTAATAAAATATGCGTGAGATGAAGTCAGGGCGGTATCCTCTGCATAATAAGATAATTAAACATTAATAATAAAGAGTATTCAATGAAAATTTGAAAGCTAAATGTCAAATGAGTTTAATTAAACACATATTTTGATGTGGTGTGTAGGTCGTCTCTGCATAATAATAGTTGTGCCGATAAATCTCATAATCATTCCTTGAATTGAGTGATTTTAGACACCAACATGCAGATTGTAAAACTTCATAGAAGCTAAAATATGATGATGGAAGTTGTGTAGCTCACAACATCCAAAAATGATGTGCGGCAAATCTTACAGAACGTGTTATTCGATCGAATAAATGTATGGAAATGTAAAACCAAGCGACAACTTTGTACATTTAAAAAATAACCTGTGAAGGGCTGCTACTGTGTAAGATCCCAATCATTTTAAAAAAAAAAAAACAATAATTGCACAGCTAAACATTTAAATTTTAAGTTGCCTTTTTCACACTGAAAACAAACCAAATTTGTATTCCCACACAACATTATAAAACCACAAGTTCAGGTGCATGAAACAGCAACAAATCTCTTTCCATTTACCTCAAAATAATGAGGATCCACTGTTGGTGTGCAGGAATACATAAAAAAACAAAAAAAACAAAAAACATTAACATAAAAATCCTTCAGGTTATACGAGCTCGACATCTAAAACGTGTTTTACTTCGTTTTAATGGACCCGCAGACGTCGTTTAGCTCGCAAATCAAGCAGCTCTGTGATATTTTCAAATTCAGGAAAAACCATGTTTACCCACATCGGCAAACTTTCAGCTCCGTGAAATCTTCATGGATTTAATCTCATTCCCGTAAAATCCTCCCTCATGCTACGACCGAAGCAGCAGAGACTCTCTGCGTGTGGCCAACTCCCATCAGGCTTTTAGCCAACCGCAGATACACTCGCAGCATATGTTGTTGGATTCCTACAAAATAAACCGGTTTAAAAACCTCCTGGTACAGAAAGTGTATTCAAACCAAGAAATCCAACAGAAAGGTGAAAGTGCATGTTTCACCTTTTCAGAGAGAAGCAGCGGAAACGTCTGTGTGGTTGGTTTTGTTCACCTCTCTGGTGTCAAGACCAAAATATATATTTAAACACTTCACATGTTGTTGTTTTTTAATGTACCTAAACAAAAGCTTTTTTTAAAAATAATAATTATCATGACTGTCTCATGACTCACGAGTTAGAGACATGTTCTCTTGAAATCCGCCCTCCGGGTCGTGTTTCGCCGTGACGTCACCCCGGTGACCTCGCAGGTGTCACACAAATTGGGCGGCGTGGCCCTTTAAGAAGAACCGGCAACGCCGAGAGATTTAATTTCTCATCCGAAGATGTTCTTAATGAGTTGCGGAGCGCCTGAATGTTAAAGTATATATTTATGTAGCGCGGTCGCTACTCGATTACCATGGAAACTGAGGTAGCATGTTGGAGGTGAGTGGGCGTCGACGCGACTTGGATGAACCCTGCGAACGTGGTGGGAGGGACGGAGAGAGAGATGAGAGAGAGACGAGGAGTCGGGGAGGGAAAGAAAAGTGACAGGAAATGGAAGCAGATGGAGGAAAGTGAGAAAAGAAACCATCAGACGTAAAGTTTGGTTGCTAAGAGAAGTTTTGCAGGTTTTTTTTTTTTCCTCTTTTCAAGTCCTTTAATTCCTCCTGAAGATATTTGCGTCCACGTTTGTCAACATTTACAACTTTTGCTTTCGTCTTCCCTCGTTTCTTTTGTCTCTGTCTCTCCTCCGACTGCGCGGACACGCGCGACGTCATGTTTGTGATCAGTACGATAAAATAAAACAACGTTTTAAGGAAAAGGTCCCGCGTTGTCACGGTTACGGTAATAGAAAACAAACAGCTTTGGACCAGGTTTATTTCAGCCTGGTGTATTTCACATTAATGTCTCTGCGCTATTGTTAAAGTTTCGGGGGGAAACGAGGAGTCAAACAAAAAAAACGTGCGTGTTGGTATTCAGATACTTTTACTTTAGTAGCCTGAATACCACAAACCACACTATAAAAAATACTCCTCTTCTAGTTAAAATGTACTTGAATAAGTATTATCAACAAAATGAACGAATGAATGAAAAGTAAAAGTACACACTATGCAGTAAAATGCTCCCTGTCAGTGTTTTACTGCTATATATAATTTAAAACCACTTTTTGCTGTCCGTTAGTTTATTCTACATTAATGCACAATGTTTGCATCGTATCTCCCAAAAAAAAAAAAAAAACCAGGAAAAAAACTGACGTGACATTTTTCTTTCCAGCAAATCCAATAAAGGTTTCTAAAAATGGAGAATCTTCTCAGCATATAAACATTTATTCTTTCTGTTTAACTCCGACATTCAAAATTTAAAATCACCGCTGGAGACGTTCAGTTTTCCACTTGACGAGGAAGCGTGTGAAAACCAACTCAAAGCCGTCAAACAAACGTCGTGGAGTGAAAAAAGTACCGAGATTTGCTTCTTGAGATGTGGGAGAATGAAATGGGAGAATAAAGTAGCATCAAATAGAAATATTCAAGCACAAGTACAAGTACTCCTAATTTGTACTTGAGCACAGTAACGGAGTAGATTCGTGGGAAAAAAAAAGCTTCTTTCCGAAAGACGTGATTTGATCACGATTCGACCCCCATCCACCCCAACCTCTTCCTCCTCATCCTCATCATCCTCCTCCTCCTCCTCCTCCTCATCCTGCACCTTCCTGGAGGTTGTTTTCACTCATCGTTTTGACCATTTTCTCTTCGAAAACACGCCCGCGACCCCTCTCCTCTCGACCCCTCTCCTCTCGACCCCTCTCCTCTCAACCCCTCTCCTCTCGACCCCTCTCCTCTCAACTCCTTTCCTCTCGTCTTGTCTCGTCTCCTCTCGTCTCCTCTCCTCTCGACCCCTCTCCTCTCGTCTCCTCTCCTCTCGACTCCTCTCCTCTCCTCTCCTCTCCTCTCGACTCCTCTCCTCTCGTCTCCTCTCCTCTCCTCTCCTCTCCTCTCCTCTCCTCTCCTCTCCTCTCCTCTCCTCTCCTCTCCTCTCGACTCCTCTCCTCTCCTCTCCTCTCCTCTCCTCTCCTCTCCTCTCCTCTCGACTCCTCCTCTCCTCTCCTCTCCTCTCCTCTCCTCTCCTCTCCTCTCCTCTCCTCTCCTCTCCTCTCCTCTCCTCTCCTCCCTCTCCTCTCCTCTCCTCTCCTCTCCTCTCCTCTCCTCTCCTCTCCTCTCCTCTCCTCTCCTCTCCTCTCCTCATTCATCCCCTCGTACTTTCACCTCCCTCCTCTTGTATCGCACCGCTCTTCTTCTTCTTCTACCTTTTTCTTCATTTGCTCTCAGACAGCTGCAGCACCTCTCATCTCGTCTCTCCTCCTCCTCCTCCTCCATGTTTGTTTTCCTTCACTTTGGACGTCTCCTCTCCTGCTTTTTCAGCAGGACATTTACAACTTTGTCTGTATTTCCCGTCGTCCTTTCATCTCTCTCCTCCCTTCCATCATTTATACTTACGGTATCTGCTTTTCTCTCTATTTCATCCTACTTTCCACTAATCCTTTGCTCCTCTCTCCTCTTTCCATCTTTATTAACTTGCTTCCCAGTCATCTTTTTCCTCCTTTTATTTACCTTCCTCCGTGCTCCTCCTCCCTCTCACCTTTCATCATCATTACCTGCCTTTTCCCTCCTCTTCCTCTCCGCCTCTCCTTTTCTTTTCTCTTCTTCTCTTCTATCTTTTATTCCCTCATTGTTTTCTTCTCCTCCGTACTTGTTGATCCTCCTTTTCTCTCCTGTTTACTCGTGTCTTTTTTATTTTTTTGATTTCTTTTCTCTCTTCTTCAGAAAGACCTCCGCGATCTTTTCTGTTCACCGTTTCCTCCTTTAATCTCCTCGTCTCTCCTCTTCCTCAGTTTAGTGAGCAGTAAAAACAACGATAAAATAATAGTAAAAACAACAACTGTCCCGTGATTATAAACCCATCTCCATCTGGGTCTTGCACAACCTCACAGTGAGACACACACACACACACACACACACACACACACACACACACACACACACACACACACACACACACACACACACACACACACACACACACACACCGAGCCGAACAGGAAGTCAAACAGAAGGCCAATAAGACACGCTTGACTGGAGGCGACTCTGCAGTGTGTGTTTGTGTGTTTTTGTGAGACAGAGCGGGGCTGTGTGTGTGTGTGTGTGTGTGTGTGTGTGTGTGTGTGTGTGTGTGTGTGTGTGTGTGTGTGTGTGTGTGTGCGTGCGTGCGTGCGTGCGTGCGTGTGTGTGTGTGTGTGTGTGCGAACACACAGAGTATACTCTCCTGTCATTGTCCTCGAAGCCGCAGGAAGACGAGATAAATCCTAAAACATTTTAGTCGATACTCGAGGGAGCGTTTAAGACTAAAGACACCTGGAGGTCAGCGAACGGCGCCGCGGCCAAACGGAGTCGCTGGGAAACCGATTAACCGGTTCGAAGCCGCCGCGCTGGTTCTCTGATTCGTCCGTCGACGGCGTGATGGAACGAACGAGCGATAACGCGCTCCGTTCGTCGACGTTTTGCTTTTATTCATAAGGACGTGTTGTTTTCCCGTCGGCGTGTTCGCGTCTGATGATGATGAAGTTTAAAGAAGCGGCGGTGCAGAAAAATGAAGGCAAAAAGGGGACACATCTGGTCGTAAAAGCCAGAGGGACACACACACACACACACACACACACACACACACACACACACACACACACACACACACACACACACACACACACACACACACACACACACACACACATCTGGGCAGCTATACTTGCGAGGACATCGTAACAGCTGCATCGAAACCTAAATGTGAACTTTGACCCTAAAAGCTCTGAACAGTCCAATTTTTCATTTTTTTTTTAGCATCAAAACTGGGTAGAAAATGTTTTTTCTCTCCGCTGTTTGTAATTATAGTTCGTGGAAGCTGAATATTTAGGTTGAGGTCGCCGTCTATAGTTTCTTTTATGTAAAAAAAAAAAAAACGTGATGGCTGAGCATCCAGAGTCTGTAGTTGATTATTTGTATTTGAAAATGTTCCTTCTTTTAATCCTATTTTCCACCTGACATTAATACATCTGCTCGTTATCTCCATTACAGTGAAAATCTAAGATCAGGTGGGCGACGTGTCGATGCTGCTGTATGACCATGGAAACACTCGGGTGGAGCTCAGATTAGTTTTTCCTTCCTCTAATGCAGATATACGACAGTTAATGCTTCATTTCACCACCTCATCTTCTTTTTCTGTCAAAATATGTTTATTGAGTTTTATGTGTTTGTGTTTACTCTATTTTAAGTGAATTTTATTCATTTGACTACGTATTTTTTACATTTTAACTGGTTTTAACTTCTCGGTGTATCTATTTTAGTTTCTTATACAAATCTGAATTTAATTTTATTGTGTGTATATAGTTGTTTTCGCTATTTTAATATTTAATTCACCTCTTCAGTGGATTTATTTGACTATTTATTTATGCATTTTATTTGGCTTTATTAGTTCGTATAACTGCATACTTTTAGTGTGGGGTGTCATACAAATAAAATCGGATTAATTGGTTGATAAAATAAATAGAGTGGTTGTTAACAGTCTCCAAAATGAGCATTTATTTGGTGAATTAAAGGAGATATACCTGTGAGATTCTAGAATTTAAAAGAAATTTCATAATTTATGTCAATTGCAATGAAATTGAATCAACATGTAATGAGTAATGGGACTGAATAACGCGCCTCCGTAAAGACAGCAAAGCACAGTAGTTGTATTAAATAAGTTATAGGTTTTAGTTTGAGCTCATCTTTGATCTTTGGTGGTTTTGTTCAGTTTGAAGTTACGGGAAGATCAAAAATAGATGTTTTTGTGGTGTTTAGAGGACATTTTAACGTTATTTAATATATTATATATATTACATATTTAGGTAACAGTGAGCTGTCATCTGAGGGTCCTGGGCAGGTCATTACAAACGCTACGACTACTGAGACCATATCAGAGAAGTCATTTTCTTTTCAAACGACACTGAAACAGAGAAATATCTGAAAGACACTTGTTGATGCTGTCGGTGATCACGAAGAAGACAAACCCCTCGTTTATCTCTGTTTACTTCCTGTTAGCTCTCGTCCGGTACGAACCCTCGGATACAGAGGAAACACAGATGACATATAGATGCCCTTGCTCGGGGACACGTCGGCAGCGTCGGGAGTCGCTGTTGATACCTGAGATCAAACAAGTCGTTCCTCCTCCGGCCTCCCCGGACCTTTTCAGGGAAAAGAAAAGATCAGTCTGATATTTTGGCACTCAGGCTGCCGCTCTAATGACACAGCAGACGAGCAGATAGCATTGATCAGAGTGACCCCGTCTTTCTAAATCAATAGAAATGATCCCATCTAGATAACGTTACAATCAATAACACTCTGTGTGTGTCTGTCTGTGTGAGGAGGAGGCGGAGGAGGAGGAGGAGGGAGGGGGGTGTCTGCAATGATGACCTAACCTGTGTCACTGAGGCTACCTGTGTGTGTGTGTGTGTGTGTGTGTGTGTGTGTGTGTGTGTGTGTGTGTGTGTGTGTGTGTGTGTGTGTGTGTGTGTGTGTGTGTGTGTGTGTGTGTGTGTGTGTGTGTGTGTTGGGGAGTGGGACGGCTTAAGGTCAGCCAAGGTGAGGAGTAATGGGACTCTGACCAGATCCAATCTGGGACCACTTGTGGCAAAATGAATTGGCCTCACGTGGGAAGCCGAGTCTATCCCTGAATGCGAGTGCGTGTCCGTCTGTCTGTCCTTCTTTGTCTGCTCTGTCTGTCTGTGTGTGTGTGTGTGTGTGTGTGTGTGTGTGTGTGTGTGTGTGTGTGTGTGTGTGTGTGTGTGTGTGTGTGTGTGTGTGTGTGTGTGTGTGTGTGTGAATGTGCGCCCAGCTGTCTTGTGTTTCTTGGAGTGTGTTTGTATATGTGTAAAGGCCACGCTTGCTGTGGAAAACTAATCTAATTTTGACAGGTTCGCGCAGACAAAAGGGCACATTTATTAAAAAAAAATAATAATAAAAAAAAAATCACGACGCAGCACATTGGTTTTGCACTTCCAAGCGTGTACACGCACACACTCGCAGGGGCTGAACTCGTCGAATGTTTCGCACACCAGCCGCCACTTTGTGACCGTCTGTGACAAGTGTAAAAATGCCACATGATCGGTTGTGTTGCGTCTCCGTTTCCTGCCTTCTGCCTCGTGGTCGTCATCGAGACCTGAACCCTCGACTGTTATTTCACTGAAACTGGTTTTGCTGACTTACAGGTTGCAAGCACAGACTGTATGTAAAAGTGTTCGTAGCTCCTGTATTTGAAAAATGGTTCTGATCCAGAAGTGTCTTCAGCTGCAATACCAGCGAGTGCCACTAGAGGTCGGCTCCAAAAAGCCTCCGGCTCCATAGACTCCCATTCAACTTGTCTCATCAAATCCAAAGTGAATAAAATGTGTCCATCAGTTATCTCGGTGTTGTTAGCTAAAGTCACTCCTTCTTCTTAGTTTTCTGGAGGTCCATCTGAAAATAATCCCTCATTCATTAGAAAAGAAGATTCAAGAAGACCTGTTTTTGGGGGCGTGTCTGTTTGATTGACAGGCCTGTGGTGCAGTCAGGTTACAGCTATCGGTGGGTGGGATGTAGCATCGTCAGGTTTCCAATCAGATCAGTCAGATCCACCGCTGGCTCCTCCCAGCAGCTCGTCCAAATATGGTCACTTCCTGCTCCAAACCGCTCCGAACTAGCAAAGATGGGGCTTCCTAACGGCCGTTCATAAACCAATTGGTGACATCTAACATCACAGGTAGAATTTGGTAGGATAGTACAATTTTTTATATAGTAATGTGTATCCTGTATATATACGTAATAGATATATCCGAAGAGTATTTCAATGTGCGGTTTGGACCTGAATCTTTTTGAATTACATCCATTTAAATGTACCTGAAGCAACAGACACAGGAAACCTAAACATATGGAAAACATCACTTCTCATCCCCAACAACTTTGAACCCAGATGTCTGGCTGTCTTTTGACTGACAAATCGCCGACTCAACGATTCCCGGGAGGTTTACCGTTACCTCATTAATCCATGAGCTGAGGGGAGGGCAAATAAACAAGTAGTAAGAAGCGAGCGCACGCACACACACATAACAGACACACACACACATTTGTATGCAACAAGGAGTTGTGCTGTGTTGGTTTATCTGGAGCAGTTTGACTTTTTGGTTCAGCTCTCTTGTTTCTGTCACAGAGTGAGAACAAACAATGTTTAAGGAGCAATTCAGAGTTTCCTCTTCAACCGACCTGCGTGTGTTTTGGACTCTCCGGGTTCTGGAGCGTTCGGGCAGAGCTGTCGGCGGACCCGAAGCCATGAAATGAATATAGACGGGCGTGGCCACGCTCCGCTGGAGGTTGTTTTCCAGTCGTTGCATCTTGATGTGCCTCGGGTTAATTTTGAAACTATCGGAGCAGCCTTTAACCAATCAGCATTGACCACTGGATACCATATGTTGTGTGCTAAAGCTGTAAACGACGACAGGGAGCCTACCCCGATGTCAGCAGAGTGCGAAACCATGTCGGTAAATAACCACCGCAGACGCCGCAAAGCATTGTTCCTGCTCCAACTTCAGTTCCTCAATGCGAGGGTGGATCAATAAGGCTGCTGCTCGTGCACGCGCACGGAGTACATCACCGTGACGTGCGCGGAGCAGGAGAAAGATGGAGCCCTCATGAGTAACTGGTACGAGTTTCGTTGCTCAATTATCATCAGTTCCTGAGTTACACACGTTTTAAAACACATTGCAACTTAGCCACTATCACCAGTCGCTGATTGGTCCGTGTTCAGAGATGCGGACTGCATCAACTTTGCGCCACATGTGGTCCTGAAAGGCGTCTCTGGGTGTTTTTCTTTTTTTTTGTTTGCTCTTTTTTGTGCTGGACAAAGTCTCAAGCTCAAAAAGAAAATAAAAGCATAAAAATGCCTCAAAGCACTCCAGCAATAATGTTCACCATCCATCTTTATATTCAGGATCAACTCCAGGATTATTGTCTCTCTGGGGCAAATCATCAAACCTACAAATCCCGGCTGCTGCAAACCCAGAACTGACTGTAATATTTTCTGCCAGTTTGCATTCATGGATTTCACCAGGTTGACAGAAATAGGCTCCAACAAGCAGGTCAGCATTTATCCTACAAGCTATGACACACACTGCACATCCCAGCATAGCAATGAACAGGCTACAAATACATGCAGGTCTGTGGTACTCAAAGACTTTAAATACAACTCTCAAATACAGTCGCAAAGCGACTCGTTCACGGGTCAGATTTCATAATAAACTACAGAGACAGTAAACACACATGAAGAAGAATCAGGCTGGTTCCAGATCAGAAACTTTGCTATTTTTGTAAATAAAAAATTTAAAAACCCGGAAACAATACATGCCCAAATTACCAATCATAACACCAATAAAAATTTAAATCCTGTTTTCTCCACTCTAGGGCTTAAAATAAATACAAATAATGACACCATTACCTACTGACAGCTCTGGAGTGGGAGCAGCATATTTCGGCAGTTATTAACTGTTTTTTTTTCCAAGCGAAATGACACAATACATTGTTTGGTTTCTAAAATATCCAAATTAAACTATCAGCAAGGAAATTATTGTAAGCAGATGCCTCGCTAAGCTCCAAAATGAAGGCTGCGGTTGAGGTTTCAGCACAAGAACGACCCGATCAAGAAAGAAAGATAAAGAAAGAACACTAAGTGGGTAAAAGAAAACTATCGGCTTTGAGGACCCGTCCATCCACCTCGACCTCCGCTCGACACTGACCCTGAGGCCATTTTAAATATCGTCGCGCCGGCACTTGTTCTCCTGAAGTCAAAGGCCGCTCGACAGTTTCACAAAGGGACTGATGGGACCTTTTTTTTTTTTTCTGAATTAACGATAAAAAGTTTGTTTTAAACACATTGAACTTGCAGAATAAGTGCGAAGAAAGTTTGTCGTGTCAGCTTTGACATTCAAACCTCTAGGGAGGAGGGGGGAGGGGGGGGGGTGTCAACATTTGATACCCAAAACATAGATTTTTCCATGGAGTGTTCCTTTAAACCACAGAGTCCCTGCAGCAGCCCTCCCCCCCTCCCCCCTCCCCCGAGCACCTCGCGGTCTGACGTTTATTTTGTTTAAAACATTTCCACTCCTGTCGCTCTCTCCCGCTCCGCAGCTTCAGCATCACCTCGTCTCCGATTTTCATTCATTTTTCTATCGCTGCTGCTATTTCCGGCTTCCCCTCGCTTTACCTCCTTCCTCACCACGCGCCCCCGTGCAGCGTGGAATGTAAATAAACCAGCATCGAGAAGCCACAGCCGGCACGCACACACACACACACACACACACACACACACACACACACACACACACACACACACACACACACACACGCACAGATTTGTATGCGGCAACGACTTCCACCGTGTTTCTATTTCGGGCCGGTTCGACTTCTTTGTAAGTCTGCCGCGCCGCCTTTAGAAGCGTTTCTTGGTTGTAAAATAAAGGCGACGGATACATGTACTTTCTCCACAAAGATTTGTTAGCGCTCTCTATTACAAGATGAGCGTCTCTGTGTTTGTGAGCTTTTGAGAGTGTGTGTGAGTGTGTGTGTGTGTGTGTGTGTGTGTGTGTGTGTGTGTGTGTGTGTGTGTGTGTGTGTGTGTGTGTGGAGACAGAGATAACATTGTTCTCCCAGAAATCTATCAGCGCCAACAGGATTGCTTTTCCACCCCACGCCCCCTCCTCCAACCCGCCTCGCTTTTTTTTTTTCTCCTGTGTTTCATTCCTGTTCCCATCTCCCCCGCCTCCTCTCTCCCTATCCACTGTTCAGCCCCCCCCCTCTCTCCCCCCCCCACACTCTCTCTCTCCACCTCCTCTTCTCTTTCCATTACTCTCTCTCTCCCTCCAAGCTCTCCCCAAACGGAGCACCAGTTGCACTTTATAACATCTAGTTCAGCAGCTGCCCACCAAACACACAGACGCTGTGGAGACAATGGATAGTTGAGCTAACTCGTGTGTGTGTGTGTGTGTGTGTGTGTGTGTGTGTGTGTGTGTGTGTGTGTGTGTGTGTGTGTGTGTGTGTGTGTGTGTGTGTGTGTGTGTGTGTGCATGTCTGTGAAAAGCTATCTTCTCTAAATGATGCTCTGCCTCCTCTACCCCCTGACAGAGAGAGAGATAGATTCGAAGACAGAAGCAGAGAAATGGGAGTAGAGATGGGGAAGTGGGGAGGCGGGAGACGGATGGGAAGACGGGATGAAGTGGGGGAGGAGGGGAGGGAGAGAGGGATGAGGGGCAAAGTGAGACGACGGAGGAAGATAAAGAGGAGTTGGAGGGTAGGGGGGGGGATGAATGATGGAGGGCGAGAGAATAAAAAGAGATGTATAGGGATTAGGTGAGAGGGAAAAAAATTAGTTATGGGTTGGTGCAGCCGGGAGACAAGAGGGATCGCGGTACGGGGCGCAGCAAGGTTGTACTTTGCATTTGTCAGTTCAGCTCTGTTATATTGACGATGTATTATTTCCTCGCGTGATGGGCGAACGCACGCAGGGAGGAACATACGAGGGCACGAGGAAGCAGCCCGGGAGATTTTGACGCACAAGCAGATAAGCAGCTTTTTATAAATACATGGTACCAATTACGGTGAAGGTCATAAAACTCTGCCGGCGATTTCGATCAATTTATTTTCCATCAACTTTCTGTCCTGCTACTCCAAAATCTACAGGTTCATACTGAAGATGTGAATCCTCAATGCCCCCCCCCCCACCCACCCTCCACCCCTCTCCTCTGCTCTTGAAGTATGTTTTTATGACTTCACTTTGCAGATTTGATAATTATAGTTCTCTTTGGCGGCCCCTGTGGCGATAAGCGGTAATTGCAGCTGTGTTTTTTTTGGGAGATTTTTCCAGAGACCCAACAGGTAATCAGTCGGACGATAATTTTCAAATTAAACAACTCTGCCGTGAACGGTACCGGCCATCACAGACTCATTAAACATCTGCACCGGAGGACGACTTCGAGAGCCGCAGAGTTTATGGTCCGGTCCAGTTTTCACAGCGAAGTGAACTCCCTATTTGTAATCTTGCACATCAGCTGATGTGGAGCTGCACCACCAGTCCACAAATCACGTTCTAGCACTCCCGACACCCCCCCCTCCCCCCCCACGATACATCCAACAACCGCAGAGTCATCGGAGACCTTCTGCAGCAGGTCTCCGAGTTGTAACTCATGTCCGAAGTGGACAGGGTTTAAGAGAACGGGGGACCAGACGGTTCCCTGTGGAGCTTCAGTGCTGCTCACCGCGGTGTCTGAATACATATTTTTGTACAGCACCAAAAAAACCCAGAAAAGTCTATAAAGCTGTTGATTCTGGCCTTCACACCAAATCCAGTCTTTTCAAAACGATGAGAAATAAATATCCTGGCGCTCTCCATCATAACATCATTTGTGCTGTTACATCGCCGAATGAAATGGTAAAAAAAACAACTAAATACCAAAAACCACAACACAGTAGAAAACACATTCCTGCCAAATGTCAACTTTTCTGTAACTCTGAAAAACATTGTTGTTCTCAGATTGGCCACCATGTGTGTTTCACAAAAGGGTATTTTCACCATGTTGAGGCAGGCAGGTACATTAATTCATGATTTATTGATCCCCCCCCCCAAAAAAAAAGAAGTTGCTTTTTGTAAATTTGGATTAAACACTTATGTAATTTCTCATCTCCCTTTGAGAAATTAAAAAGCGGCACTGATTACGTTTTTGGCCACGTTAAGTTATTACTGCAAACATGTTAGGCAGGAAACTGCTAATTCACATGTCCAGCTGATACAGCACATTCAATCCATCCAAAGTTCAGTCTCCTTTTAGCTCTGTTTTGGTCTCCTCCGGCTCTTGAGAATTTTTTTTTATCTTTCTTTACCAGTCAGTTGCTAACTTTGCAGTAAAATGTGCCGTGACACCATAAAAAACACAAGGAGCTAAACCGGGCTGGAAAGTTCTGCATAGCTGCAGAGTTAGGCGATAAATCTTTGTGGGGTCAGATTATAATTATTCAATGATTCATTCATAATGTCACAAATTGTGAATCAGCTTAAGCTCAATTCTATTTGACGGAGCACTGATTTACTGCATAACCTAATGTGTTCGCAAATGCAAAAAAAAAAAAAATGCACCGTGCCGTCTGTGCTACAGTCACCATTCAAATGCTTAAATATGTATCTTAAATTATACGACTGGAGCCGGTTTAGCTCACAGTGATTTATTGGATTAACTGCTTTTATTCCGCTCTGAAATTCATTACCTAAATCTCTGGAAAAAAAAAAAAAAAGGAGGTCTTGCCGTTCGTGGTTTCGGGCTTTAAGTAATTACGTT